>NC_079488.1:49594863-49896426 GCF_020520425.1 Spinacia oleracea
GTGCGAAGGTGGTCATATGAGGGTGCTTTATGATATAGAATATGAACGGGAGTGAGGTTATCAAGGAGGCGTGTGGGCCGTATATTGAGCAAATATGCGGACATGTGTAGTGACTCTACCCAAAAGGAAGGAGGAAGAGAGGCATGAAATAGAAGAGATCGGCTTATATTGTTTATTGTCCGTATCATACGTTCGGCTTTCCCGTTTTGAGGTGAGGTATGTGGACAAGAGTGACGCCAAATCATGCCATGGGTATGGGAGAATGACGTGAATGGTGCATTATCATATTCACGCCCATTGTCACATTGCAAAGCCTTAATAGACACCCCAAATTGAGTCTTAACATAGGTATGAAACCGCACAAACAAAGGAAACACATCCGATTTAGACTTCATAGGAAAAACCCATAAATAATGAGAATAATCATCAAGAAAAAGCAAGAAATATCGAAATCCGGTATGACTATTTAAGGGATATGTGAACAAATCGGTGTGAATAATGTCAAAAGGAGCAACCGTCTTAGTAAGAGAATTTGAGAAAGGTAGCCTACATTGTTTGCCCAGTTGGCAGCCATAACAAATAGTGGGGCTATTCCCTTTATTACAATTAATCAAATTTTGACTTTTAAGAAAACTAAGAACATGATCTCCCGGATGACCCAAACGATTGTGCCATGTGTCAGACGAGAAGACCGCAAAAGCCGATGGAGGAGATTTTGAGGTAGAGGAGAGTGGATAGAGATTCCCAACACTATTGCATCTCATCAAGATTGTCCCCGTCCGTAAATCCTTCACAGAAAAACCAAAAGGATCAAATTCAACAGATACAAAATTATCGGAAGTGAATTGGCATACGGAAACAAGATTCTTAACGATATTAGGAGTGAAAAGAATATTTTTGAGGGCTAGGGAAGGGAATGGTTTAGGAAGGATAGTTGTTCCGGACCCTTTAACTGGTATTTTATTGCCATCACCAACCATAATATGAGAATTGAAATTACGCCAATTGACAATAGAAGGAGTAATACCTGAACCATTCATGAGATGAGATGTAGCTCCGGTATCCATATACCAATTCGAGTCCGGGGGTTGCATGGACATGGCATTAAAGAATGCCGGAAGATCAGTGGGCTGATAAGAATTTCCAAGAACAAGAAATGCCCCATTGGGCTGTTGTTGGTGTTGAGGTCGTGGACCAGGGCCCAGAAGTCCTTTCCCTTGCTGATTCTGTTGCCAAGGTTGAGAGGGAAATGGACAAGGGGGGACCAGCCACTGTTGGGCCCAAAGAGCAGCCCATGGATTTAAGAATCCATTTTGCTGTGTTTGTTGTTGTTGATTACGGCCCTGTCCACCCGAGTTCCGTCCTCCATGCCCATGCTTTCCATTCTTCTTCCCTTTGTTATGCTTCCCACCCCCTGACTTTCCACCGCCACCACGGTCCCCACCGCCACCAGTGGTCGCCGGTGGTGGAGTGACATTGGAAGCGCCGGTGTGGGTGTTGCCGGCAACCAGTAACGCCGTGGACCTGCCCTCGTCGTCTTTCTCATTAATACGGCCGAGTCGGTCCAAGTCGAGTGTGGAGCATGCCTCATCAAAGGAGGGCAAGGGATTGGTCTGTCGAATGATGGTAGCGATCGTACGATAATCCGGGTCCACCTTTCCTACCAACTGAAGCACCAGTCGCTCCTCCGAAACCGGGTGGTCGAGAGCGGCAAGTTGGTCAGCCACGGTTTTTAGGGCTTGACAATATTCATCCAGAGAAGAGTAATTGGACATTCGAATATTATCGAATTGGTTTTCCAGGAGAACTACCCTTGTACCTCTGTTATCCCGGAATATCTTGCGGAGCTTGTTCCAAATTTGCAAAGCCGTAGCATTATCATCGAGCACCTTGAGAAGAAGGTCCTTCGAGATCGTCCCATATAGCCCACTGAAGGACAATAGCATCAAGACGTTCCCATAGTTCATCATCAACATCCTTGGGCTTGGGGACCTTCGGGTCGATGTGATTCAAGACCATGTATACCTTTGCCGTATTGCAAAATAATGTTGCCCAGGGAGAGTATTGCACATTATCTACGTCAAGGACAAGAGGAATGAGGGCTTTGACATTGGTAGCATTGAGGGCGGGATAATAGGTGTGAACCATGGTGGTGGGAGTTGGTGGTTCATCATCGCCGGCCATGGAGAACAGAAGAAGAAGAGAGGGGCGAGAGAGAGATAGAAGCAGCGGAAGATAAGAGGCCTAGGGTTAGCCTGATACCATGTAATTAGAAGTGATTCTCCCTTAGGAGGCTTTCCATTCATTCATGAATACATATATGTGTACAACGTAATCTAGGGTTTACATATTAATATATTTACATGACTAAATATGGTACAATAATATTCACATATTATTGTGTCTAACAGTTTCTTCACTATCTCATAGAAGAATCGCATAGCTTCAGTGACCTGAACTCCATGTTTCTTCACTATCTAATAGAAGAATCTCCTAGTTTCAGTGACTTGAACTCTATGCCTACTTGGGTATAGAACATCGATCAAACAATAGAATATCAACAGCCACTTGAAAGTCCTTTGAATATTCTGTTCTCCTTGAAGCACTTGTAAAGTTTTCTAAGAGATGTCTATTCTTTAAAGCCACTTCTAAAGTCCTTAAAGAATACGTGTTCGGATTTTCTAAAGAACTTCGAAAAGCCTCGTGAATGTCCGTTTATGTTTGTTGTTCGCCTCGAAGACTTTCGAGGTCTATTTTCTCCCACTTGTCATTTTGGAAACGAATCTCCAAAAGGACATTATTTCGAGCAAACAAACATTATGTTCTCAAAAATTCGTGGTAGAAACTATACCCTTATGTCTCATTTGAATAAATCACAATGAAACATATATCTATACTTGGGCCTTAGTTTGTTGAATAACAAACGCTAAGCTCCCACTGAGTTTAGCAACTCTTTAGATATATAATTATGAAAATGTTATAAATATATTGTATTGTGGATGCTCATTATATCCCTGACATTTGTATCCTATATAATGTATGTATGTGTCATATTATATGATTGGAATAAGATTATAACCGCCTGTTTCTCTCTTCCCCTCTCTCATTTTCTCCCTAATTTCATAACACGTTATCAGCACCATCGCTAATCGACGGAAGATAACAATGGGAATGAAAAGGAAAAGCAAAGAAGAAAGTCACCATTACTGTAAGTTTACATTTTAATTGTCTTATTATTTAAATTTGATCACTATCACTACCATAGATAACCGTCGGCCGTAATCAAAGAAAACTGCAATTAAGATCAAGGCTCAACCATGGTAAGATTTGATCAAAAGAAACTATGCGGTACTAATTCTTTTGATCTTTTTATATGTGGCAAGATTTGTTATGTTTCTTACGGTTATCATGATAAATAATTCATATTGCCGATATTGCCATATTGGATAAGTGCTGTTTTCCTAGATAATATAATATCACTGACTCGTTGGGCATGGTATTATTTTATACTTCGTACAAATTAATGGTAGTTTCATGTTGATATTATTGGGTATCTTCTGATCTTCAACCAAGTATAAGGCGGTTGATTTTTTTTTTGGTATCTTTTAATTAACTGCAATTCTGTGTACGGAGCATATTTTTATTTGTTCTTGCGCATGATCACTACTACTAATTAAGGCATCAATTCTCCACTTGAAAATATTTTTACGGTTACTTATGATGCTACTTTATATTTCAAATATTGGATTTAGATTCATGGTTTACGCTGAATTGCTATCATCATGTTTTTTTTAATTTACATGAATTTATTTGGCCTGACGTAGTGTTCTCTTGATATTTTTTTGGTATATTGTAGTTTTTCTTGATTATGGTTACTTAAATCCTTTAAGGATGAATGGTACTTTGTACAAGCATTCGCAACTTTAAAAAAATTGGGCAAAATTTTGTGTTAACCGCCATTAAGACATGAATCCCCAACATGTTTTCCTTGAGTTTATTTTTGTATTAATTTGTGTGTGCTACTGTGAAAAGATGATTGAGTATCATGTATAGTTATTATAATTGCTTTTATTTGTTGTACATCACTCCTGAAGAGAATAACTAGTTATTAATGTCTATGAATGCCCTCCCATACATCATTGAGAATAGATTATAAAGAGATGTATTGAGTGGGTAGAAAATTGATATGTACCACCACAATTACAATGGATACTCCAGAAGAGTACAAGCTATCTTTCCATAAGTTTGTTGGATCGTCTAGCCATTACAAATGAGACACTAGTTTGTGTCGTTATATCACATAACTATATGTCCAAATTATAGTATTTAATAATTACATTGATCACTTTGGGAAGATAACCAACAGTTTATCGAATGAAATATTTTATATGATATTATATGTAAGATGTGATAATTCAGGCCATCCGGGTTTAAGAAAACCCTTCATGAGAATTTGAAATTTTTTGTGCTGACACACCCTCATGTGTTGTATATATTCAAAGGAAGGACATAATGATGAGGTTGAGTTGTATTTCAATCAAAAATTTATAATGACTCAATGAGAAAATAAATACATACAAGAGATATTAATGATTTTGAAAAAAAAAACTTGTATAATGATCTAGTAGGTGATTTGAAGTTCACCATGATAGTAAGTGACTTGAAGTTCACCATGATAGTAAGTGACATGAAGTCCACCATACTGATAGTAGGTGACTTGAAGATCACCAAGAAGTTTACAAGTGCTTTGGGATTGATTTAAGTATCGTAAATCTCTTGACTGGGGCAATCATATGTCAGCACGAAATGAAAAAAAAAAAATACAACTGCACAGTGTATCTACTCCCCATGATCAATGTTAATCTCCAGAAGAGAATGAAAATATGAAACATTTATTAAAATACACGTTGAAAAGTGTATTATTAGTTGGTGAAAGATTTTATGCCCCATAATATATTGAAAATATTTTCCCAACTTAGGGGGAGACGAGCTAGAATAAGTTGGCAAAATTGAAAGATAATATATTAATCCCCATATGAGTAAGTATACATGTCAACTTTAGGTCCTCAAATTATATTTGGACATGAGTATCTATGACTTAATTATGTTAAGTTTTACACGTCTAAAGACATAAAGGTATATGATAGTCATAATGCTCGATGTTACATAAAGTAAAGTGTTAAGAAATATATATCTTGCCATTATCTATTTAAATCTCTACACCTGAAGTGTAGATTGTATATACGGTTCTAACATAATGATGAGATATAGATTTATTTACATGAAAAGGGCAAGATAATGCAGTTGATGATATTATTGAAAATAAAGAAAACACTATTATATAGTGTATGAAATACCCTTGAAGTGGTATAGATATCTGAACTATAATAGATGGCCCATGAGAAGAGATGAATGGTACCTATTGAATAAGTATTCAGATATCATTGATGAAAAGCATGCAAAGTATATGTTGAAGAATTTGGTGATACCGGTAGATGATGGAACCGAAATATAATGCATATGCGAGAAATAATTGACTCTGAATAGGGGATCATAAATCTATGTCTAATTCGATAAGACATCATTATAATGATCAAATGAGCTCATGGACCTGAAGTCCAACAAGTTATGGATTTGAAATATCCACATTGTACAATGTTTTGCATTTGAGTCTTACATTCATATACATGTGTAGTTAATATGTAAATGCATCATTCATCATACATTTTGTTTGTTTTGTGTTTTATCATGATTGATTTTCATTTATTCAGTTATATATGTTTCAAAACTATTATGATGTCGTATATGAATATGCATCCAAAGAATGGTATGAAAAATTTGCAACTTTATGAATATTATAAGAGGAGTTTCTTACTCCAATGGGCGAATAGTTGCGAAAGAAATATATGTATAATGTTGATTTAATAACATGTTATGAATTATGCAAATAAGAAAAGTTCCCGAAGAACTTATACATGATGTTCTTAAACATCTAGCCCTTTAAGTTTTACATATGAATGTCATAACATTGATCAAATATATATTATCTAACTCTTGAAGAGTGTTTTTGAAATATCGTCTCAACCAGTAGTTTGAGTACTTCAGAATTATGAAATATACATATTAGTTTATTCACGGAAGAATTCTTGTACAAATATGAGTTGATTCAAAATTATAAGATAAGAGTATGTAATGTCCTTACATTGAGTTTTATAATTATATGGTCCAGAAGAACCATAAATCACATTACAGTGATATTATTATTTATCATGTATTGCCATGAAAGTATGACTAAAGAAATTTTGGTCAAGATTATTGATTACTACTACTTATGACCTCCAGAAGAAGGTTTATATATGTGTCCAATATTTAAGGATACATTTTGTAATATCGTGTACAAGAAAATGTATTTATCTCAACTGAATCTTTGTTGATCTATAGAGGTATTACATTCAAAAGATTAGTGACGCAAATATTAACCTCGTCTTCTCAAGCTAGTGGATAATTGAAGATTCAAATCAAATTATGGAGAATCAATTTCAAGGAGATTCACGTTGCTACATTTGAAAAGTTGTCAACAATATTATTATTCATTGAATTTGGAGATCTCAAGTGATGTATTAATCAGGGGGAGAAAATACGCGTTGCACTCTTTTTCCCTTAACCATGGTTTTGTCCCATTGGGTTTTCCTGGTAAGGTTTTTAATGAGGCAACATCCCAAGCGTATTATGATGAGTGTTGTACTCTTTTTTCCTTCACTAAGCTTTTATCCCAAAGGATTTTCTTAGAAAGGTTTTTAATGAGGCATTATCTCATGTACATTATAGTTACATTGTATTGTTTTAGATAATGGACATCCAAGGGGGAGTGTTGTAAATATATTGTATTGTGGATGCCCATATATATTCCTGACATTTGTATCCTATATAATGTATGTATGTGTCATATTATATGATTGGAATAAGATTATAACCGCTTGTTTCTCTCTTCCCCTCTCTCCTTTTCTCCCTAATTTCATAACAGAAAAGATATTCTGAAATTACTTTTCAATAGCTTTGACGAATTTGGTTTAGTTTGGTGGTAGTTGAGCATTTTGTTTTAGAAATTATAGGAAAAGTCTTTATGATTCATCATTGATCGAATCACGTACTAATTGATTTCGATCATTCCAACTTAGATATGCAATATCTTATGGAGCTAGATCGTGAAATTAAAACACACAATCATTGATGATCATTCTTGGTCTTAAGTAATCATCAACATGATCTAACCTAGATCTTTATGATTTCTTGCCAAGTGGATTTTATACTTCTGAATCTTTGAACTAGCCAAACAGATTCAAACTTATATCACATTGAGTAATAAACCAATATTAACTCAAATCTCGGTGAAATAATAAAGTCATAAAATCTTTCTTTAGCTTTGAACTCTATTGTCTAGGTGTTCTAACAATAGTTCATATCTTTTGTTACTTTCAACAAGTAAGACTAGCTTGTCTTGAATTGATCTAGAAATCAATCAACTTTCAAAAGTCCATCAAAATAGAGCTTATGAATGTTAACTTGTTGATATGGTCTAAGCAACAATGCCAAAGATTAGTGGAACTCAAATCAAGGGGTTGATTTGAACCTAGTAAAGTTTTTATTGTTAAAGAGTTGTTTGTTTTTAATCAAGCATATTGACTCAAACCGTAAATGACCATTTCATTCAAATAAACAAACAAACAAGCATTGTTTTCGTTCTTCTGAATGTGAGTCTTTCTGTGTTTGAAGCAGAAATTTAGGTATGCTGATTATGGAACAAAATAGCCATTAAGTTCCAGCCTTTGAAAGGACTTAAAACAAACTAGATGACCCTACAACTAATGTAGCATTGCCATGCTTCATTTCCCACTTGTAGGTCATTAGTGTATCCTAGCTTCCATTGTTTGAGTTATTACCGAAGTAAGAACCTCAAGCGGTATATGACACCAAGGAAGTTTGATTGCTAGGTCACTGCTCTTTAAACATAAACTTATAGGTAGAAACGGAATTGTAAATTCCATTCATTTGTTCCTTTGTTTTCTTATTTCTTGTACCCTTTCTAATAGCCTTAAGAATTGAATTCTCTAGTGTTGACTTTTATACTTTGTTTAGACATGTCCAATGTCACTCTATCAAAGTTCTTACCATTTTATTTATGTTGAATATTCTGTTTCAACTAGATGATCTTACCAGAAGCTTCTAAAGTTCTCTAAGCATCGATCTATTCGAATGTCTAGGGACTAGACTCATTCGAGAATTAAATGGAAAAAATATTTTAGGTTGTTAACCATTGGTAAAGTTGAGCGTTTAAACTCAATGTTTTGTGATCTCAAAACTACATTGTATTTTGAATTCACAAGCACCAATCGGTTCGCCATTCGACTTTGATACTCGAAAACAACCATAAAAGTCGCTAAAAGAAACGTACATTTTAAATTGCTCATTTTCTCTCATTTCCGTGAATCGTTCTTGGATTCACTACCAATCGAGGAAATTTACTGTTACCTTTCTAAAAGGGTTTATTGCAGTACAAGATATTTAATTATAACCAATAATTAAAACATACATTGAAGCATGCAAAGTCTAAACATTTATCATGAATAATAACTTGAATATTAAAGCAATCATGCAATTCAAACAAGTCATTAGCATTTTATTCGAATTTATTGTTCCGGCAGGTGTGAATAAAATGATTCCAAGACCCTTAAATCATTGAAGAATTAAGCACATTATGTATTTTGACTCAATTCTAAAATATTTTAGGTAAGCAAAAGCCTTTTGCTAATAGTCTAGAAACTACTCTTGGTTGATAAGTACGTCTAAGAACTTATTAGGTAAACCTATCGAATTTGCCACGACATAAAAGGACTCCTTACTTATATCGTTGAGTTTCACCAAAACTAACATGTACTCACAATTATTTGTGTACCTTACCCCTTAAGGATCAATAAGTAACACCTCGCTGAGCGTAAAACTATTACTAGATTGATGTAAAGGTTATCCAAGTAAGTGTTATTTTGGCATGGCACCTTTTAACTCAATTTTTAAACTTTGGAACTTAAGGCTCTTACTATGTTGGTTAGATTTTAAGTGAACTAAAATCCTTAATCATGCAACATAATCAAGCCAAAATCTCATGCATATTTAAGACATATTTAAAAGCAATAAATAACTTAAAGCATGCATAAGATAAATGTGATCTAGTATGGCCCGACTTCATCTTGAAGCTTCAACTTCAAAGTCCGTCTTGAAAATGGTTGGAAACTTCTTGAATTTCTCCGTGGGAGGCGCCATTTTCTTCAAATAGGATCAGCTATAATTAAACTAATTACAACTATTTGATGGTACGCGGACCATATTTGAATTGAAAAACAAACTTTGGTGCATTAGACCAATTACATTCAAATTAATGGTACGCAGACCATATTTTCTATCCTATTTGGGCCATACTAGTCACTTCATAACCTGCAAAACAGTACATATACAATATATACCATTCACCCATTCATTATCATGAATGACCCATATAGATGGTTAGTAAAACACATTGTATGCATCACATATATATTTGCAGCAATTAATCAAGAGCACCAATAATCTACCAATTATTCAGTCCTTATTAATTCTAATCAAGTTGTTTAACCTTAAAGGATTTGTAGACCTAATCAAGAGTTTATGACTAAAATTGCTCCCACTTAAACCAATAACTTTATATGCTTTACTAATTTTAAACATAAAAATGTATTTCTAGTCTAACCGGAAACATACAAGTTTAATTAAAATTTAAAGCTCATATAATATTATAATCGAATCCATTTATTTAATTTATTTTTCAGTTGAATTAAATGAATTTAAATTAATTCAAGGTTTAATTTTAGTAAAATAATTAGTATAAATAAAATTTATAATAATTATAATATTCAAAATTAAATCCGAGAAAACAATTTAAATTATTAATTTTAAAATTAATTAAAATTATTTCCGAACTGAAAATTTAAAATTAAAACTTAAACGCATCAATAGTTTGCAAGACGAGTCACTTGGGCTTGCGCCCAAGCCCCATCGAGCTACGAGGCCCATGCCCCGTGCCATTGACCATTTCACATAGCCTGCACAGCCATACACACGCACGCCCCATGCCACACACACACGCAGCCTTGCGGGCTACGCTGCGCGCAGCCTCGTGTTGCGTCGTGGCTGCTGCCTCTTGGCGAGCTTGGTGCGTCGTGGCGCAGCGCACTGCTGCCCACACGCATCGTGCTTGTTGTTGTGTGCCATAGCCCTCGCCCATTGCCCTGCAAGCACGCCTAGGCCTAGAGCCTTGCGTGCCGCATAGCTCGTTGCTCGTTGCATTCGTACCGCACGGGCGACGAGCTCCCTTGCTCGTCGTCGCGTGCCCGCATTATACAACACCCCTTAAGGGTAACACGTAGCTTCCTTTGCTTTGTGCGTGCAACATTTATGTGTATTTTCATAAAAATTTAAAAATTTTAATTTAAAATTAATGACAAATTAATAAATCATATTAATTTCATAATTTTAGGGTATTAATTAATTAACTTCCGATTAACATGGATTCAAATCTAGGTCATAAAAATTAAAAATTTAACATAAATTAACAATTTTTATGGTGAATTTTAATCATGGATACCTAATTAAATTATTAATTAATTATGAAAAACAAATCAATTCTAAATTATTCGAATTTCAAAAAATTAATCATAATTACAAATTAGGTTGTATAATTAACAAGTCTAGGCATTCATAATTGTTAAACATATACTGTAGGTCAATAAAAAACTCAAGATTTATCAACAAGAATCGCAAATATTCAATTTAACATCTTAAATTTACAAACTTTTGCGTTCGAAAAACTAAAACCTCCGAAAAGTCATAGTTAGGCTTCGAATTTGGGAATTTGGGAATTCTCGGTTCGAATTTGTCAAAACTTTAGAATGCCTTTTACATGCGGAATTGACACAAAAATCACTCGATTTGGATGAGTAACGAAGAAACTGCCGAAAAACTGCGTACATATAATTAAATAAACGCAATTTGCAATTAATTAACAGTTACGAAAATTAATCACCACTTTTAATTCTTTGCAAATTTGTAAAATTTAACCATGTCATGCAATTTAGATTATGAAAATAATAAGAGGCTCGTGATACCACTGTTAGGTTATGATACATATGACAAAACATAAATCATGCGGAAAACCTTAATGCCAGGAAACATATTATTTACACATAATCATTTAGCATAATTCAGATGCATACACTTTGTAGCGTGCCCTCCCTAGCTGCGCCCGAACCGAGCAAGAACAAGTCTTTAGAACTCCAAGTGTCGTCCCTCCGTAGATAGTCCACAGCACGTCCGGATCCGCCTTAAGCTTGACCAACTAGAATCGCCCTTAAGGTTCTAAGAATTTCGGCTAATAGGTTACAAGTGTTTGGCTGATTTTGTTCCAAAATCTTACCTTTGAATACTTCAATTGTCTGTCTAAATATGTGACCCTAGGCACCTATTTATAGAGTTTATGGAAAGGAATTATAATCCTATTAGAATACAAATCTATTTAATTATAATCCTACTAGGACTCTAATTAAACAAACTTTATCTATTAGGATTAGATTTAATCGAATTACGAATCCCGGTAGCCTTAGGATTCCGAGTAACACACACGAGTGGCACAATGCACCGCACGCAAGCCTTACGGCTCACGCACAGCGCACGGCCCAGCTCGCCGCTGCCTTTGATGCGCGCGCGCCCAAGGCCTTGGCTGGGCCTGGCCTTTGCGTTGGGCCCGGTCTTGGCTTTGGCGTGTGTTTGCGCTTTGGCTTGCTGGGCGATGGCCCGACTTCGTGCTGGGCCTTCGTCTGGCAGGCCTCGTCCGATGCTAATTCGTACAATACGCTTTCGATTAAATTCTCGATTCCGGAATTCATTTCCGATACGAACAATATTTAATATTTCCGGTTCCGGAATTAATTTCCGTTTTCGAACAAATATTTAATATTTCCGTTTCCGGAATTATTTTCCGATTTCGATAATATTTCCGATTCTGACAATATTTCCGTTTCCGGCAATATTTCCGATTCCGGCAATATTTCCATTTCCAATAATATTTTCCGATACGTACCATGTTTCCGTTTCCGGCAACATCTACGACTTGGATAATATTTATATTTTCGATACGATCCATATTTCCGTTTCCGGCAATATCATCGTTTCCGGAGTATTCACTTGCTTGCCTTTGACGATCTCAGCTCCCACTGAAACCAAGATCCGTCGATTCCGAATATCCATAGATGGAGTATTTAATGCCATTAAATACTTGATCCGTTTACGTACTATTTGTGTGACCCTACGGGTTCAGTCAAGAGTAAGCTGTGGATTAATATCATTAATTCCACTTGAACTGAAGCGGCCTCTAGCTAGGCATTCAGCTCACTTGATCTCACTGAATTTATTAACTTGTCAATTAATACTGAACCGCATTTATTAGACTTATCATTGAATGCATACTTGGACCAAGGGCATTATTTCCTTCATATACACTCTTCCAGACCGGGTTAAGTTGTTGACCTCAGTTTCCGGAGGAGGGTAGGTGAAGGGTACTGCGTGCTAGTCTTCGGTGAATTAATTCTGGTATGTGGCTTCAGCTTGGTACAAGTAGACATCATCGGTATTGTCGTCCCAGATGCCGCATATGTCGTTATATTCGTAGTGTGCTGGTAATCGGGCCAGCTGTTCCCCTCGAGGTGTTATGTAGCTCAAGGGGTCAATAGTTGTGCACTCTGGGTGATCGAGTGTTATGCAGCAGGCTCCTAAAGGGATGGTGTTGTTGCTTGGTTTGTGCACGTTGGGCAGGGGAATGATGTTCTCTTCTATCATATCCTGTATCATGTTCTTAAGGAACCAGCAATTTTCGATATCGTGGCCTTTGACCCTGTGGTACTTGCATAAGGTAGAGTCATCCCAGTACCTACCTTTGACTGTGGGCTCGGGTGTTGTTTCTAATGGGACCAATTTTCATTGAGCGTACAGTCGGTCATATGCCGCCTCTAAAGTTGACCCTAGTGGGTTAAACTTTAGGCCTTTGAACCAGCGTTTGGTCCTTGGCGGACTATTTTCGACAGCGTGGACCTCTTGGGTCTGGGAATGTTCGCGTTTCTGGTAAGTGTTGTTTCGAGGCGCGTATTGCGGTTTTGCCGCAGTACTCTGGGTGTTCTTGAAGAGATCATATTCAATTTTGATGCCCACGTCATAGATTCTCTTAAATGAATCCATACCGAGGTACCGAACATGCTATTTGTAAGCTGGGTCAAAGTTGTCAATGAACTCTTGGACTAGTTCTATCTGAGCGGCTTGCGCTCTCCATCGACTAAAGTAAGTCGTGAATCCCTCGTTCTTTTTCTGCGAGAGGACTTCTAGCTCGCGCATGGTGACTTGGAAGCCCATGTTTGACGAGTATTGTTTGACAAAGATGTTAGTAAAGTCTTCCCAAGTGGGGAAAGTCTTAGGGTTCAGCTCATAGAACCACTAGAGTGCAGTTGATTCCAAGGACAGGGGGAAGGCTGGCAGATACATGGATCTATCCACACCTTTCAGGTTCATCGCGCCCACAAAGCTCAATAGGTGATTCCTGGGGTTATCTGTCACCTTGAACTTGGACAAGTCGGATGAATTGAATTTGTCTGGTAGTTTGCCAGCAAGAGGTGTAGGGTCGACCGAGAAGAGTTTGCTACCCATGGTCTGTTGGAGGACCATTTTCTCGATCTTCCTTGCATTATCCTGCTCATTTTGGGCCTGAGTAGCCGTTAGTTTTCGATTTTCCATACGGAGCTGTGCCATAGCAGTAGCCATTAGTTGTACCTGTGCGGCCAAATCTTCGAGCGACATGTTGCTAGTTGATGCAGAGGAGAACTGGGGTTGGAAGACTGGAGATCCTGGAAAAGGGGAATGACGGGTGGAGACATGAGTTACTATTTTTGCAATCGGACTGGCAATTGGGGTGGCAGACTCAAGACGCGCTAATCTCTGATCTTCAGTTCGGCGCCAAGTAGCGGAACCAGCCCTATGTTACAAGACATTTATTCAGGATGATGGATTGGTTTACTATTGGATACAAATTCAATACTGACTCGGAATGGCTCAATTTCTTGGGTAAGGGTAGTTTTCTACAAAGACTTAACTCAAGTGAACGTTAAATCATTTATTTTTTAGCATGAATGGTGTCATGCCACTCATAAGTATCATTGGTGAGCCACCAATTACTTTTGCTAATCGTTTTTTAGTCTAGGCTAGAGTACGCGAAAATTGTCAAGAGTGAAGCCAGCTGCGCTAGAATATTTCAACGCTCGAATTTGCAGCGTTGAAATTTTCTAACGCTCGCTTGTGGAGCGCTGGAAATTTCCAGAGCCTGCAGGTATTTGTGCAGATTTTTCCTTTCAATCAATTTTGTTTCGTGGCTTGAATTTTACCAAACTGGACCCTTCATTAGAGCGTTCGTGTACTCAAACGTTCAGCATTCCAACGTAAGTGATAAGTAATTTGCGCGTACTGGCCTTTGGGTTAGATTGGTAAAAGTTAATGCGGATTTTCATTAATTTTGACTTAAGGGGACTTCAATTCCGCGGAAATACCTTCGGCACAATTTTGAATATGCGTTCCGGAATGGGTACTTCCAGCCAGACCTACGTAATGCTCAAGGCAAGTGCGTATTTTGATCTTTTGAATGGGTTGCACGATGAACAGGGTTCTAAATTTTCAAGTTTTGGTAAGTAATTCGAATGCGAGGAAAAGTAGGCGCGCGCTGGAGAATTCCAGCGTACAAGAGTGCAGCGCTGGAATTTTCCGGCGCTGACATGGACAGCGTGAGAATTTGATGCGCTAGCCATTGTGACTTTTTCATTTTCCTCGTCGCGTGCGCTAGAAATTTCTTGCGCTCAGTTTATGTGCGCTGGAATTTTCTAGCGGAGGTCAAGGCAGCACTGTTTTATTCTGGCGCTGGGCTCCTGACTGCGGAATTTTGGTTCTGTCGCGATCAGTCGTCACATTGAATATTCAAGTCGTCCCAACTTAATAAGGAAATAATTTTGGCGTAGCGTTCGATTTCTGCTATACGGCTTCCTCATCGACGCACTACTTGCACGGATTATTTCAATATTGTCCCCAGTGGAGTCGCCACTGTGAGGGGATCGAAAAATACGACGGGGCGCCTCTTAGAAAGAGTGTACGACCCACACAACTTTTCTCCTCTGGATGTGGCAAGAATATTAAGTAAATAGGAACTAACTGTGGGCGTTAGCCTCTTTTTACTAGTCTTATAGGAGTCGCCATTCAGTTTAATAAAACTGACAAAACCCGGTTATCGTGATATGCCTAGAGTGCAAACATATTTGACTCACAACGGCCATAGGGTCCCTTGTGATCCCTGGCTTGGAGATCCCTCAGCGTACATCCAGCGGAGCAGAGATTGAGAATTGGGGGTCGTTTACTAATACGGGGAGTGCCCAACATTAGCCCACGCGGCGCGGTCCTTACTAGTTCAATTGTAACGACGATGGGACATGCGCTATGATACATTACTCCTCTTGATTGATTTTAATGCATAGATATTACTAAACAGATGTCAAAACGCTGATTTAGATTGATTTAAGGGGCTTAACAATAAATCGGTTTGTCCAAGAGTTATCTGATTTAGGCGTGGGCAATATAACATATTGAAGTTAGCAGATTTATATGGTGGGGAAAGCAATAAAGATATAAATTCACGTTACAGCAAAGCGTAGGCTTTACTGTGGTTCTCATGAACACCTACCACTTGACTTTACTAGCTTTCCGTTTGGCTTTAGA
The DNA here is from genome assembly GCF_020520425.1 of Spinacia oleracea. NCBI lineage: Eukaryota > Viridiplantae > Streptophyta > Magnoliopsida > Caryophyllales > Amaranthaceae > Spinacia > Spinacia oleracea. The sequence goes on from NC_079488.1 coordinate 49,610,749, forward strand.
ACTTTCTGATGACTAACTAACTATGGGACGGGATTCTTCCAGGGTTTTGAGTATTTTAGGCTTAGGGATTGTGTTTAGGTTTCAGCAGCACTTCGACAGTATTCAGGCGATCAGGCAGTCGTGCGGGCAGGTTCTTCTTAACAGTGTGTTAAATACGGCAGACACACGAATACATGACAAAGAAAAGCTTCGGTCAATACTTAAGCTTAAGGGTTTAGGGTTGGAATTGTGTGTTATTTTTCGGTTTTCAGAGGCCCTATTTATAGTAAAATAGGCCAGAATAAGATAAATTTCAGAATGAGAATTTTCCAACTGAGATCTGTTGAGCGCTAGAAAATTCTAGCGCTTTGATCAAGAGCGTTGGTTATTTCTAGCGCTTGCAATTTGTGCGCCAGATCTGTTCTGGTGACAGCTAGATCAGTTCTATCTTTTGCGTGATTGTGTAAGGAGCAAACTGCAGCGCTGGAATAAAGCAGCGCTTATGCTTTGAGCGCTGGAATATAGTGATGCTCAGGCTGCCAGCGCTGGAATTTTCCAGCGCTGGTGTTTTACTTCACTTTTCCAGTCTTATCGGTTTTTTTAACGAATCTTACTCACGTTTTCTATCCTTTAGGAACACGATTTGGGCTGCAACTCTTAGTCCTTACCTAATGATAAATCGTAAGGCGATTCAAACACTTAGATAATTTTATCTTACACGGTTGCTATTCTGGGAAGCGTTCAAGCTTAGAAGTTACTATAAATAGTAGTTTCTAAAAATGGAAATATGGTTTAAGGGATATCAGTCAGTCATGGATTGCTCGCGGCATATTTAGGAAAGCTTAGTCAAGCGGTGTTTGGTTTCATCATCGAACACACTGTGTCGGGCCTAGGGACAAATGTAGGTGTCTACTTAAACCAATTAGTTAAACCTGAAATTCAATTAATTAAGCAATCAAACTAATTAGTTAAACATGAAATTGAATTAGTTAATCAATCAAACTAATTAGTTAAACATGAAATTCAATTAATTAAGCAATGAAACCAATTAGTTAAGCAATGAAACCGATTAATTAAGCTTGTAATTCAATTAGTTAAGCAATTGAACCAATTAGTTAAGAATGAAACAGATTAGTTAGGCAATGAAACGATTTAGTTAAAGCAATAGAACCAATTCATTAAGCAATGGAACGATTTAGTTAAAGCAATGAAACCAATTTAGATTTTCTGAGTTTTAGTTAAGATTTTTCGAGTTTTAGTTAAGATTTTTCGAGTTTTAGTTATGGTTTTAGAAGTTTTTGTTAGGATTTCAAAAAAAAAAAAAAAGAGTTATAGTTACATACTTTTAGTTGAAAAAAAAATAGTACTCCCTCCGTCCCTTAATACTCGCACCGCTTTCCATTTCGGGTCGTCCCTTAATACTTGCACCGCTTCTATAAATGGAAATATTTACCAATATTATATTATTTCTCACACTTACCTACTAACCCACATACACCCCTACTCCCTACAAAAAATCATTTAAAAATTCACACCCCACATTCACCGCTCCCCACCCTTTACACATTTCTCACTAACTATATTAAAAAAAATACACCACTATCAACTAACAACCAAGAAATTAATAAGTCAATTCAAGTATCTTAAACTCTGTATCGGTCAAACCGGTGCGAGTATTAAGGAACGGAGGGAGTATTAGTTAATTTTTTTTGAGATTTAGTTAAGATTTCAGCGGTTTTAGTTTTGTTATTTTGCGTTCTAGTTAATTCTTTTTGGAGTTTTAGTTAATATTTTTGAAATTTTAGTTAAGATTGTTGAGTTTTAGTTATAATTTGGTTAACACAAGTGTATAACTTCATCTATTAAATCAAATCTCACAGATTAAGAAAACTGACATCAAAAGACACTGATAATTTGTTGCTTATAACCAAAATTAAAATGCAAAAAGGTAACTTAAGCACTCTATTTCATAACTAAATATAAAAAAATTATAACTAAAACAAAAATCTATACAAAAAAAAAACTACACGAGTACTTGAAATTTCTTGCAATCCACTGAAATACATCTACATCGAGGCTTGTTACTCCATTCCTCACTCCGACCTCCTCGCCGCGGCCTAATTTGCCATCCTATGCTCGCTGGTGGCAGTTTCCCAATCTATTTGATAGCACGGGAATCCATCGATGATGGGCAGCGAGACTGAATTCAACTCATCAACGAATTCAAATTAAAAACCACAACCACCGCAACGAATCAGAGGCAAATAAAAAATCTAAAATAAAAAAACCTAAATTCAGCACAATTGTAAAACATTCAATCAAAATTTAAATAACCTAAATCAAAAACCTAAATTACAAAATCAAAGTCCAAATCAAGAACTCTAGCATACTTATTCAGATACTTTGACGATGGAGATCGCCGGTGAGTTCGACCGTTCGAAGAGGGAGAAAGGTCGGCAGCGACGACGAGTATGATGGTGGTGATGGTTGTCTTCTCCGGCGAGGAAGGAAGCTTAACACACTGAGAGGAGAGGAGAGAGATCAACGGGAGTTTCGGCAGCGTCAGGTGACGGCCATGGGGTAGGTGGTTTGGCGATTTGATCTTCTTGGTGGAGGAGATTTTGAGGAAAATGAGAGATTTGAGTTTCGGAGAGAAGGATGAGAGAAGAAAATGATGAAGTACCGTGTTGTAGAAAATGAGAGGAGAGAAAAAAAAATTCTATTTATATCCCGCGTGAGGCCACGACGTGTGATTTGTTCACCCGATCTTCTCTACACGCACCGTAAGACGGTCCTACCGAAAAGTTACTGATCCCAAAGGACATTCAAAGAGAAACATGAGGATCCACTTCAAGATACTTTTGCCGCTCCTCTCTCTCCCTCTCCTTTTTCTCTATTCTCTCTCATCTTTTAGGGTTTCAATTTTGGCCGTTTAGGCCGGAAGTAGTCTAATTTCTTCGGAAATTAGACTATTTCCGATCCTTATTCTTGCTTTTCATGTTTTTTCTTGTTTTGGTTTCTTTTCCGTTGATTTGTTCCCAATTATTATTGGGTTGTTCCCAATTTATTTGGGTTTTTCCTAGATTTTTCTAGGTTCTTGATTCTCATTCATGGATGAGAATTTTTTTAGAGTTTCAATAATTGGGAAGGAGTCCATACAGGTTTAGGGTTTATCATCAACTCGTCGATCAGAACAATTCGTGCGCAGATTGCGAAAGGCTCTACTTGGAAAGATGTGAAATCATTGAAAAACACTGCTCGCATCAAGCTAGAAGCGGTGGAGTACGAGATGTGCTTTAAGATGCAGAATATTAATCGTTTTGATTGTAACAGTTATGTATTTTCTTCGAATGTGTGGTATGCAGATTATTTTTTATCTTGTAGATGCCGTATGACTTATTATTAATGAATATTGTTATTTCCCGTAAAAAAAAAAAAAAAAAAGCCAAAACATGAGGCAAATGAAAAACGGGAAAGAGTAACGATATTTTGGACAAAATATCCCGATCTTGTAGAGTGGGTTAAAAGACTTAAAACTATCCCAAGGTCATCTTCACCGGTCATCACAAAACTTCACAACACACTTTCCCCAAAACTCCAACAAAATCCCTAATTTTTTTTTTTTTTTTCTACTCGCTCTTTCTACGATCAATTTTGTAACATCGAAAATTCAAATTCATCGACAAAACCCTAGTTTTTTGGTCTACGATGTCATCTTCCGGGCAACATCAGTTTAGGTACACCCAGACACCGTCGAAGGTTCTCCACTTGCGCAATCTTCCATGGGAGTGCTCCGAAGAGGAGCTTGTTGAGCTCTGTAAACCATTCGGTAAGATCGTCAATACCAAGTGCAATGTCGGCGCCAATCGGAATCAAGCTTTTGTCGAATATGTATGATTTTCTCTCTCCTCGGTTTTTCATCGTTTCACTTTGAGCTAGTGAAATTGAGGTTTCTAATTATTAGGTTATACGAGAAAAGAATTACGGGGTCAATTAATTGGATGTTTTATTTGTACTTTATTTGTGATGATGGTTTTGATTAATTCTGTCAATTGAATAGTATTTGATGTGTAAATGCAGGCAGACCTTAATCAGGCTATCTCAATGGTTTCGTATTTTGCGTCTGCATCCGAACCGGCCCAGGTCCGTGGTAAAACCGTTTATATTCAGTATTCGAATAGACATGAAATCGTGAACAATAAGAGCCCTGGTGATATTCCCGGGAATGTTTTGCTAGTTACCATGGAAGGAGTGCAACCTGGCGACGTTACCATTGAAGTTATTCACTTGGTGAGTGGTGTATTCGATAATTGCTAATTTTTTCGCAGTGGTTAAAGGTTACACTTCAATGTAGTGAAGGCTTTCAGTTTTTCTTCGTGTTTACCTATTCAATGTTTATATTGAAATTGGAGTCGATTTGGTGTTCAATTTTAATGTGAAACAGCTATTTATTTGTCGTATGCAAGGTTCCTAGTCCCAGAATCATACTAATAATTTTGTTAGAAAATTATGAACTTAGTTATGCTTAGGTTTTGAAAATATTTACTTCTATTAGAATACATTTTAAGTTTTTATTAAGCGAAAAAGTTTGTATTGTATTTCCACCATTACACGACGATGTCCCACTTGAAGTCATTTACACTATTTACAGTTGAAGAAAATCTACTAAATTATTTCCAATATATAAGGAAATACATATTCACTTGGGTTTTGTTTGATTCACCTTAATGAGTACTTTAAGAATATCAAAATTTGATAATTTTTAATATTGTATAATTAAAGATAAAAATGATAACGTGAAAAATGAAACTGGAATATCATTAAGAAACGAAGGAAGTAAGTGTTAAGATTCAGTAGCTTATACACATACCTATCAAGCAATCACACTTGAAAAAAGCAAGGCAAGCCCCTCCACCCTTTAAATAAAGCCTTCTGATCTTTAACGATCTTGTTAAAGGCCCTATTCCTATCCTGAATTATTATGTGATACAACTATTATACAGCCTGAGTAAACTCAAATCATATTTCACTTGTTAGATTGAAGGGTCGTGCTGTTTTCCTATAATTTAAATCATGGTCCTACTAACAATGGTTATGTCTATGGGTTAGGAGATCATTTCAATTTAGGAAGCTTACAGTTTGATGTTAAGAGCCTAAGGGGCAACTAATTTTCATTGTGAACATAGTATTTCGTGAACTTGGAGATGCTTGGACTGTTGGAACTTGGAAGTTGATTATCTGGCAAGTGATCTCAAGCGTTAGTTTGGGACATTAAGGAAACGTATGGGATGTGAAAGTGACAACTCCTCTTGAAGAGAAGTAAAATATTGGAATATGAATTTCTGGTGGAGCAATCATGTAGTATTGCTCCTTTTTTCGTGGTGCACGATTCTTTCAAATTGATGCTAGTTAATTTTTGAAGTCTAAGCAAACATGAAGAGCTTGGCTCTTGTGTACTTATTTCCACTGCCGCACTGCAGAATAAATGAAATTGCAAAAGAGATCATCTTTTCAAATGTTTGCTTTGCATTCCTGAACGCTAAATTGCTTGTATCCTAATTTCTGGAGCGGTGAGATATAGTTTAGCTGATTGTTTTCTTATGATCAGGTAATAAGGCCTATTTTTTCCTTTGACAAACCCAAAATTTTCAACATGTATGCCCTAAATGAGTGGGGATGAGAGTATTAAACGTGGTAGTCGTTCATTTTCTAGCTAGTATAAGTTGTGTGCCCAGAAGCGTACATCTCTACATGCTGCAACATTTATGGACCGGAGGAAAAACCAACTTTGACCTTATATATAAAAAAACAAATGTTATTTTATTAAATGTTATTGGATTAGTCTAAATTTATTTTTAGTATATACGTTTTTTTGTAATTTATTAATAGATCAAATATATTAATGGTGAAAGTCGTGCATGGGAAAACGTGAAATTCAAACCATTGAAATTTTAAGGAAAGGGAGGCAATAATTATATCTAGTATCAATTTCAAATTTGAAAATACTTATGACCTTGAATTTTACTAATATCCCCGGATTTAATGCTTCTAAAAACACAGCTGAATCTTGTCAACCATTTTTTTTAACGTAGTTGAAATACATCTGGAGACATTTTTTATTTATTTTAAATAAGGTTGTCCAAAGATTGATGAGAGATTTTATTCTTGGCATTTATACAAATTTGAAACCAGTTTTGAGTTAGGGTGTAGAATTGGTAATTCAAAATTTGGATGATAATCGCTCAAGAGTTAGCTTTTACTTAGGAAATGCCATATTACTTACAGCTTACTGTATTTGGTAATAATTATGTATGAAAAAACTACCATTTCTACCCTGCATCACTTTAGCTGTCTCTCTCTTCACCATCTTTCTTCTCTACGGTCAAGTCAAACCACAAGTCCAAAACCACTACACAACCATAACCGCAACAAACACCCTACTTGAATTTCCTTGTTGCGACATCCATCATCACAGCAACTAGTCGCATCCCCTCCCTCAATTGAATACCCAGGCGCAACTTCCCACCCATGACCCACCTGAAGCCCCTCTTAGACCGTTACCGACACCGTCATTGTCACCATCATCATCACCTTCACAAACCATAACCACCGCCTATGCCAAAGACACAATGAAAAGAAAGAGAGGAGAATAGAAATGAACTCCCACCAAATTTGACCTATAATAATCCGAGAAAGATTCATTGGCACAATATTGATCAAACCTTTCTTTGGATCATCCATTTTCTTTCTTTGTTTTTTAAACCCTTGATTTTCTTTTCTATTATGCATCGGCCTTTGAGTTATGAAATTTTCATGCTGATAAAAATTGAATTTTTAGTTTCTGAAAATTTTAAGTTCAAAGAAAAAGAGAATAGTGAAGGCAGGCCCGTGGTAGATGGGTAGTCGTGGGTGGTGGTGACTGGTGATGTTGGTGCTTTGTTTGGCCAATTAATGTAGGAGCTAAGATGGGCGGTGGCTGGTAAGGAGGAGAGAGAAGTGTAGGCTATGAGGGTATTGTTGTCTTTTAAATCACTCTCATCTTATACGTGGTTTTTGGTCCATTGCACTTGGTTGCAAGTAAATAAAAAATGGAGGAAGTATACTAGATGAACTAATCGGTTGGGGGTGCCTGAAGTGAGGGTATTTTCAGTAAGCATGAAAGTGCCGTCTTTGAAAAGATATGAGCCATATTACTCGGTGTTGCTTTTTTGGATGGTTTTTGTGGGTAATATATTGTTTGATACACTTTATTTCCTCACGTTCTACAGTTTTAGTGTTATGTTTTAAGTATGTGTAGTCCGACATTTGAAATGTTTTGTTTTTTTTTGAAAAAATTTCTCTCCGAAGAATAGGTTCTTTGGTTTACTTTTCCAAATTAATATCAATATGTTCCGTAGCATTTGAGTGTTTATGTTTGTATATATTTCCTTGTTTTCTTTATTCCTTCTGTTTTACGGAATTGCCTTCATTTCTATTTTACTACTCTGTGTGTTTCAAAGTGACAATGCACTTGCAGCACTAGTGCACTACTCTCTAAGCCTTTGATGCATTGCTCTAGTATGTTTATTGGAAAACTGTGATTCAAAATGAATATATTTACAAAAGAAATATAGAATACCTGGCATACTAGGTTTTCAAGTTCGCAACTCGTAAACTCAAAAGACCGAACCTAAACTACTTGCTCCGGAGCAAAGTTGAATCTTTTGACACAAAAAGAAAACTATTTACCCTAGGACAAACTGAATCTATTTTGCAGCATTCGGTGAATTTATCGTAATATGGTAGCTCGATTGTGAAAGTATTCAGAATGGTCTCACTAAAAGTTGTTGCTATAGGTTAATTTCGTATGTCTTAATCTTTGTGGGAAAGCCCCCAGTTACCTTTTGTTTCTCCCCTCCCACTCTTCTTTTTACATCCCTTCTATGTTCAATAATTTTCCTCTTATCTATCCCTCTTGTTTCTTCCCTCCTTCTGTTTGGTGTTCTTTTCGGTCATTACTGGTGGTAATTTTGCTTTATGAGTTGATTTATGCTTTAGCAAATGTAATTGACTGTCTTCACATTTATTTAGGCTCTCCTCTTTGTAATTGTGAATTTTGATTGACATCATTGAATCACAGATGGTGATGGTTCTTATTTAAATTCTTTTGTTGGAGAGAGTTTGGAATTATAATCATGTCCGTCATACTGCTTTCTATGGTCTATCATCACGCTTAAATATACAGGTCTTATTCTGCACCTGATTCTAGTCCATTGCTAATTTTCATAGTTGCTAATAAGTACTGAGATGGGCCACATGTTGTTCTTTCACCTTTATCATCCTATACTTATAGAGTTATTGTTTTTTTGAATCTCTCTGTGTTGAAAGGTTTTCTCAGCCTTTGGGTTTGTCCACAAAATTGCTACATTTGAAAAGGCAGCTGGATTTCAGGTAAGTGGTTTAATCTTCCATTTTATGCAGTAGTGCTGGCTTTGTGCTGTTGGCTCACTTTAATACTGTGTAATGTCAGGCGTTAATTCAATTCAGTGATGTTGACACAGCAAGTGCAGCAAAGGATGCGTTGGATGGCAGAAGTATACCTAGGTATGAGATAATTGTTGCCGTTTTAATTTCTCTCGTAACTATCCGGATTTAAATTCCTGAAGACGGTATTAATTCACCAAATGTATTATTTAAAGGTTGATGTACATTTGCGTGAGTCGTTTCTGAAAAATATTTGTCTTAACATTTGTTCTGCTTGTCGAATTTACTTTGAGGTACGCTGACTAAAATGTTTCGATGTAGGTATCTGCTTCTGGAACATGTGAGTTCATGTAATCTACGAATCTCATATTCTGCACATACGGACCTGAATATTAAATTTCAATCGCACAGGAGCAGGTTAGTTTGCTGTGCATATCTTGTAGATCACTGAGAAAGTTGACTAGTAACTGTTGCTGAAGTGCAACTTTTTAGTAGTTCTGTTGATAGAAAGGATTTTGTTTTTTGTCAAAAGTTGAAGTTCATTGTATGTAAGGGAGAAGAAGCTGGAGCACCTTCAAGAAATTCGCTGGGGCTCCCCACACCAAATCTTGCCTTTTTTTTTCTTTCTCTTACTACATAAACCATGAATGTGATTCTCGCCTTTAGGTGACCATTTCTTAGAGAGAACTTACTTTCAGTAGTGTACTAGGACTTAATTGTATTTTAAGAGACATAAATATCATGACAAATATTCTGGAAGTTGTGATACTCTCTCTGTCTCTCCCTCCCCCTCTCCACACATGTTGACTGAAACGTATTGGCAGTGTGTAGTGAGAATCCACCGCCTTGTTCACAAGCTGAGCTCACTCCATTGCTTGGGGCAGTAGTTGCTACTGAAACTACGCCAGAATTTATTTCTGGAGTTTGGGACTTGGAAGCAAAGTATACATGCACTACATGAAGTATTTATCATGTGTAAGATAATTGAGCGTTTTGGGTAGTTAATGACGTTCAATGTTAGGGAGGCCCAAGGATCAGTTAGATACTCGGATGAGCCCCTTGCAAATAGCTGTTAGCTGTGGGCAGTCGCCAAGGTAAAGTTCTCACAGTGGGTGGATCCAACGTCTGTCATTGCTGCCAGAACAAGCATGATTTTTTCCTTTTAATTTCTTAGTTTCTTCCATAACAGCGGAGTCCCATAAGCTTGAAACAAAGGAAGATCTTTTGGCCTGTCTTGCACCAAAGGCTCTTATTTCTCTTAACATCATATTGTGTCACTCTTAACATCATATTTCTCTAACTCAGAGATATATTGTGGAGCCTACTTTAGGAATCTGTTTATTTGTTCCCGCATTTTGCAATTTGCTGACTGCAATAGTCGTGTGCTTTTCTTTGAAGTCAATTTATCCGTCACTTTATGTCAATGCCTTGGCTTTCCCATTGATAATTCCTCATTGCTTTTAAACCATAATTCCTAATATGCATTATCTTGTGTAGTTGCTTGCTTCTGCTTCAATCACACTGCTTACTGCTTAGTAAACGTGAACCAGTTTCATTATATTCTTTTTACACACTTGTCTCAAGTAGTTTTCCATCTGATTTTACTAGTTATTGGAATGTATGTAGTTATGCAATTCAATATAAAATGTCTTTTCTATTTTCAGGGACTACACCAATCCATACCTTCCTGTGAACCCTACTGCTTTTGAAGGTCTTGCTCAGGTGTGTTTCTATATGATGCAAGTGGCCTAACTTTCAGTGTTTTATGATGTGCTGACCAACTATCTTTGTCTAGCCTGTTGTAGGTGCTGATGGCATTAAAAAAGATCAGGAGAGCAATGTGCTTCTTGCTGCAATCGAGAATATGCAATATGCTGTTACAGTTGATGTTCTTCATACGGTAATAGAATGTATTATCCGTGTCACCTTTTGGATGTTACTCGTAAGTCCTGCTTTTTGTTATGCTTATCAAATAATATTCATTACAGGTATTTTCTGCTTTTGGCACCGTTCAAAAGATAGCGATATTTGAGAAAAATGGCCAAACACAGGCTTTGGTTCAGTATCCTGGTAAGAGATTGCTCACTTCCCCACTTCCTTCCTCCATATAAGTAATCCATCTCCCCTGGTAGTGTTAAGTTTCTTGCTTCTGGATTTTTGTAATCAATCTGGGAGTACTTCCATGTTGCTTCAACTAATAATAATTTCTGGTCCTTATTGCATACTCAGCACTCTTAAAATTCTTGTCTCTTACATTGTTTCATTGGGTCGATTAGACAAATACAGTATCCCTAGAATTTTTGTCTTTGAAGGTTTGCTGTTTCATGATTTTAAATATTTGTTTTGGGGGAATTCTCACTGGTTGGTGGTGCTACCTTGATCCTAAAGGACGTGCTATAGTTTCCAACTGTTTTTTAATCATTGTGGGGGCTGTTATGGCCATCATAATATGTGATATTTGCTACGAATAATTCTCCATTAAACTGTGAAATGGTTGACGGTTATTAGTCATGTTTCATCTTTTATGTCGAGTATGGTTGGAAATAATCGAGGTATGTGAGTATTTGTATTGTTTCCTTTTCAGATGTTAGTACTGCTTCTGTTGCCAAAGATTCCTTGGAAGGACATTGCATTTATGATGGTGGCTATTGTAAGCTTCATCTAACATACTCTCGTCATACTGATCTCAATGTAAAGGTATAATATGTGCTTCTGTGTTAAACAAAGTTGCAATCAAATGGTTGGAAAATAGAAATTTGTCCATTCATGTATGCATCTTGAACTTTTCAAATTTCTCTACTTCTAATTAAAATAAAATATCCTTAATGTATGTGGTGGTATTTTTTTCTTCCTGTTATAGGCTCATAGTGACAAAAGTAGAGATTACACAGTCCCAGCGGTCCAACTGAGTCAAAGTTACCCCGGAGCTCCTACAGCACCATGGATGAACCCTCAACCTGGCGCTGGATATCCTTCAAATGGATACGGTGCTGGTGCTACTATGCCGCCTCAGACTCATGCGGCACCTGCACCCTCATGGGACCCTTCTATGCAGCATGGAAGGCAAGCATTCGTTTCTGTGCCTAGCAATTTTCCTGGCCAAACATATACATCATCTCCTATGCCTGCGTATGCTTCAGCTCCGATTTCACCAGCCCCTGGAGCTTCAATGCCGATGACTGCACCGGGTGCTTCACGGGTTAGCCCGTCTCCATATTACCCATAAAATATGTTTAGGTTTTGAAGTGTTATCTAACTGCTTGATATTTCTTATATTTATATGAATTTTTTGGAGTGATTGCATTTCACTAGATTCTATTATAAGTGAAGCCAACTTTTGTACTGCTCTTAGGTTTCCTTGAAAGGCCGAAACCATCAAGAAATGAAGTGAGGTATCCATCAACTGATCATTAGTGCAGTATAAATGTCAAATGTCTAAATTCTCTCTTCCAATGGGACTTTTTCGGTTTCTTGTGTTTGTATTTCAACATACGAAGACTATTTTGAGAAAAACACAAGATGGTTAGGGATATCGCATCTGTCAAAATAATACGAACATACTCCCTCTGTTTTGAAATAATGGGGACTATTTCCCTTTTCACGCTTGCCAATGTAAGTGTTTGGACATTAATATGTCTAATTTTGTATTCGTAAAAATTATAAAAAGTTTGACATTACAAAAGTATCTAGATGAATCAAACAAGACCTCGTACTATTATATGTTTTCTTACCTATAAATTACTAATGATAGTCAAATTGAAAATGTGAATAGTGTCTATGTCAAAGTGTACCTTATTTCGAAACGGAGGGAGTATAATATTTTGTTCTTGCATAAGAATATGGGAGTGACTAAAACACAACATGTAGCTGGAATAACTAACCTAGATCATGTTGGTAAGCTTCTATGTCTTCTCGCTGCTTGGGCAAAGAGAGGAAATGATGTTTTGATGATTGAAAGAGGGGCAAGGGGAATATACTCAAGGCGTCAAGGTTCAAGAATATAATCATCGAACCCAAAATGATTCCGTTCAGGGGAATTGAGTCTTGACTTATGTGTTTGAGAAAGTGCTTGAAAAATGTGTTTAAGAAATGTGTTTAGGAATGCGTTTAAAAGTGTGTTTGGAAATGTGAAAATGTTTGAAATGACTTGGCTTCAATTAATTCCGACCTTGTAATCGAATTGGCTTTTGAATTAAGGCTTTAAAGCCATTTGTAATTGTTTATTACATCACCACTTTCTCGTATTTGAAAATTGTGCCAACAATCCGATTGAACATGCTTTGCTTTATATTTTCGCACTTTTGGAATAAAAGCAACAAATTGCAAGATTCGAATTTGTACTTTGAAGATTGATTTGAACATTGATTGGTTTTTAGAAGATTTAATTGAGGAGACTTGAATTTTTTGAATATTAAAGTGATCGGGCCTCGGAAATAGGTTGCCTACGTGTCCCGTTAAGGAATCAGGACGAACGTAGTTTTTGATACAGAATTTCTTGAAATGCACTTGAATTAGACATAAAAGTTCTTGAGTTGGTCCAAGTTCGTCAGAGAACAAAACTTGGTCCCATCGACCTCTATTAGCTCAACTGCTCCCCGGGAGAGGATATTTTTGACAATGTATGGTTCAGCCCAGTTGGGTCTGAATTTTCCCCTTGGATCCATGACACTTTTACGAAGGAATTTCAGGACAAGCCCGCCTTATTTGATGTTGTGAGTTTTGACTTTCTTATTGAAGTGTCTGGCAACTCAACGTTGGTAAACTTGAACATGATAAGCGGCCTGGAGCCTACGTTCATCTACCAAGATTAGCTCGTCGTATCTGACTTGTACCCATGCATGCAGCTTCTGGGATTTTGCTTTCAAGAACGATTCTCCGAGAAGGTAGTTCAAGTTCAATAGGTTGCACGACTTCCATTCCATAGACCAAGGAAAGTGGGGTTGCGTCGGTCGAAGTGCGAATTGATGTTCGGTACCCTCACAATGTGAAATGCAACTTTTGTGGCCAGTCCTTGTAGTTCTGTGTTATTTTCATGATGATAGCTTTGACATTCTTGTTTGCCGCTTCGACTGCCCCATTTGTCTGTGGGCGGTAAGGCGAAGATCGATGATGTTGAATAGATCTACAAACTCACCTTGAAAGTGGGTCCGTTGATCACTGATGAACTCATGAGGAACACCGTATCGACATATGGTATTTTCTTTGATAAATCGAGCTACCTGTTTGGAGCCTAGTACTTTGAAAGATCTGGTTTCAACCCATTTGGTGAAGTAGTCAATAACAACTAGTATGAACTCATGACCCCTGGTGCCTGTTGGAGTGACTTTACCAATGACGTCGATACCCCATGCTGAGAAAGGCCAAGGTCAAGAGTGTGAGTATAGAAAATATGGTGGAATGTGCCTCAGATTGACACACTTTTGGCAGGTGGGACACCTCTTGGCAAAGAAGTGACAGTCCCGTTCGAGCGTGATCCAGAAATACCGTGCTCTTATGATCTTGAGAGCTAACATCCTCCCATTCATGTGTGTACCGCAGACTCCGGCATGCACATTTTTTATGACACTATGGGCTTCATTTTTGTTAATACATCGGAGATAAAGGCCGTCAGGAGCCCTTTTGTACAGAATACAACCCCAAATGACAAAGTTTGCTGCTTGGAGTCGCAAAGCTCTTTGGTTTTTTCTTGAGAAGTGAGGTGGATATTCAGAGGGTTGCAAGTATTTTAGTATGTCCGTGAACCAAGGTTCATCCTCCTTAGGTTGTTCTCCATCAATAGCATATACACATGTTGTTTCTTGACGAGTTTCGATGACAAGTGGCATTTCAGTCATGCCATTTGGAATGTTGATCATTGAAGCCAGTTTTGCTAGTGCATCGGCGAATTGTTTCTCTTCCCTTGGAAGGTATGTGTATCGAAGCTCTTCGACTTTCTCTGACAACTTTTTGAGATATGATTAGTATAGAGCCAGACTTTCACTTCTGACTGTCCATTTGCCGGAAATCTGCTTGATGATTAGGGAAGAATACCCGTACACTCGAAGTGTCTCAATACCAAGAGCTATGGTGGCTTCCAGACCCATTATGCAGGCTTCGTACTCAGCGGCATTGTTTGTAACATTGAATTAGAGTTTTGCAGAGATTAGAGTGTACGTGAATGCCGTCGGGAGCTATTAGGATTACCCCGACACTGCATCCATTATGATTGGAGGCCGTGAAATTGCAGCTATAAGTTGTTGTCGCTTGTCATTAGTATTTGCTCATCTGGCAAGGAATAGCTTTCTTCCTCGGCTTCGATAGGACAATCTGCCATGAAATATGAGATCGCAAACCCTTTGATGGATTTTTGAGGAAGATACTTCAAGTCAAATTCGGCTAACATAACCAACCATCTGGATAATCTACCGTTGAGAGCCGGTTTCTCAAACAAGAACTTGAGAGGATCTTCTTTACATATCACATGCTCTGTATGGGAGAGCATGTAATGTTTGAGTTTCTTTGTGGATAAAACCAAGGCAATGCTGAATCTTTCGAGATTAGTGTACCTGGTCTCGTACTCGAGTAGCTTTTTTCTTAAATAGTATACTGCATTTTCTTTGCCATCGGTTTCTTGGGCGAGCATTGCAACAACTGTTGAATCGGTTGTCGTAAGATAGAGCCTTAGTGGAATGCCGTGAATTACTGGCTCCGACACTGGAGGATTTGAAAGGTAGCCCTTGATGGTGTCAAATGCTTGTTGACAGTCTTCATCCCACACCTTAGGCTCATTCTTGCGAAGCTTACGAAATACTGGCTCACATACCATTTTGAGTTTGGAAATGATTTGACTGATGTTTTTTAATTTTCCAAGGAATCCCCGAATCTCCTTTTCATTCGTGAATGGTGTCATAGCCAAGATAGCCTTGATTTTGGAAGGATCAACTTCAATGCCTCGAGAGATGATGACGTACCCGGGTAACTTGCCTGACATTACCCCAAATGCACATTTTTGCAGATTGAGCCGCATATTCAATTTCATGTTCCTGTCGAAAAAAATTTCGAACCACTGCTGCATGTCCCTAACGATATTTAGACATGACGAACAACATACACCTCGATTTCCTTGTGGATCGTGTCACATATGATGGTTGTGGATGTTATCTGATAAGTAACCCCCCCGTTCTTTAGTCCGAACGGCATAACTATGTAGAAATATGTACCCAACTGAGTGATTAAGGTTGTTTTCTCCATGTCTTCCTCTGCCATGGGAATTTGATTGTAGCCTGCAAACCCGTCCATGGATGAGAGTAAGGCATGATTTGTTGTATTGTCGACCAAGATGTTGATATGCGGAAGCGGAAAACAATCTTTAGGACTGGCCCAGTTAAGATCTCGTTAGTCAAAGCATATCCGTACTTTGCCATCTTTCTTTGGAACGGGAACAACATTGGCAATCTAGTCTGGGTATTTGGCCTCTCTGATAAACTCGGCTTCTAACTGCTTGGAGACCTCTACTCGGATTTTGAGGGAAACATCCAGTTTCATGTGATGGAGTTTCTGCTTGATGGGCATAGCACCAGGAATGAGGGGAATTGTATGTTGCCCGATGCTTGGGTCAACCCCTGGCATATCCTGATAGGACCATGCAAAGACATCTATGTATTCAGTGAGTAGCTGGACCAGATCATCACGCTCTTCTTGAGATAAAATCAAACTAATACGAACTAGTTTTGTATCACTGCTAACTTTTTCAGTCTCCTCAATTATAGGCGTTCTAATTTTATGATTTTTGGTTGTTTAAAAAAATTTAAAGGTCACTCTCTTAAGAAGAAAAGTCATGTGAATTAGAATTGTGTTTTGGAATAGGAGGGCAGGAGGAAATGGAATTATTATTAAATTCAGCAATCATTACATCGAAAAATTTAGATTGACATTTGACCATTGAGGGCTTGGACTGATTGATGCAAGACTCTAACTCTAGACTCTTAGCCTCATCACCAGACTCGGATTCGGATTCACCCACGGACTCGGATTCGGATTCACCCACGGACTCGGATTCGCTCATCATAGGTCCTTCGTCCACAGTAATCTTGAACACTTTGTCATTTGATGCGGTGATGACAAGCGACATTTATGTCGCTCTTAGCCTAGGATTTTATGTTAGTTTTTATGCTTTTGTATAGTTTTTATAGCTTTTTGTGTGAGATTTATAAGTTTTGTTCCATCTTGTGCTTTATAGGTGATCTTGATGAAAAATGATGGAAAACAAATGAATTTGAGCCAAAACAGGGCTTGTGCGGTCGAGTGGCGTTTTGTGCGCCCGAACAGGTAGTGCAAATGGAGTTCAAGGAGATTCCAGTTTTTTGCGGTCGAATGCCCTCTGTCATTCGGTCGCACAAAACGGATTTTCGAGGCAGAATGTCCCAAGATTGTAAAACGACCGCACAACCCTGGTAACTCGACCGCACAAAAGTTGTGTGCCCAAACGGCTTTCCTTGTTTGACCAAATGAAGCTGCGAAGGAATTATGAGCCAAAGAAATCCCATTCAGCCGAACAGGGTTCTTCGTTCGGTCGCACATGACGAAGGAAGTGTTCTTCGCTGCCTTCGCTCGCACAAGACCCAGTATTTGCTCGAATGATTTTTTTACGTTCGGTCGCACAAAAGGTCTGTGCGACCGAATGGTTGCGCGGGCTGCTCTTATTCGAATTCTGACTTCTATTTGGGGAAACTTATAAATAGATTTTTCGATTTATTTTGTAGAAAGTAGAATTTTAGTTGATAATTGGAGATTCTAAAAGTAGATTTTCAGCAATTCTAGAGAGAGAAACTCTCCTCCATTCAAGCTTCAATTTGTAATCCTTCTTAACTCTTCTTCAATTTTGCAATTTAATTCTTAGTTTCTTAATTCTTGCTCTTGCTTTGTTGTTGATTGTTCTTCAATTCCTTAATTTCTTGAACTCTTGATTTCATTGATTGAAGTTACTTTGATTCTTAATTCCTAGTTGATTGTGCAATTGAATTCTTAAATTCTCTTCTCTTACTCCTTCAATTTCATGCATGCTAGCTTAGACTTAATGGATTGCTTAATTTCTAGAATGATTAGTGAGTAGAATTAGGTTAGGGAAAGGGGAGAATCTAGGGGCTTAATTAGGGGAAATTGATGATTGATTGTTGATTGATTCATGTGATTAAATATGATTTGATGATAGGACATCCATGCTAATTGATTGGTAGTTGCAAATGCTATTCGATTAGAATCACGTGGAACCATAGGTTAGGTTTGGCAAGAGATTGTGGGCCTATCTTGTGTGATCAAATGGCGGGGCCTATTATATGCTAGTTAGTTTAATCTAGGATTAGGAGAAAGCTCTTCCGTGGATTAGACGCTTAGCGTTCCCTATCCGAGAGGTGGCGGGTTCGTCTTTAGATGCTATTTGCCCAATCGTCACTTCGTTGCATGATCATCATTGCTAGATAGTTGAATTCATTTCCCCCGATTTCCCTAGTCTATCCCCGACTCCCTAACATCTCCCTTTCTTGATTCAATTTAGCATAATTCGTAGTTTTTAGATTCTTAAAAGTGACAATTCAAAACCAAATTCTTGTTCGAACTAGATTGACTTTCAAACTCGATAACCACCGTTTCTTTGGGACGATCCCTTTGCTTACCGCTAGCCGGTTAGTTGAGTGGTTTTATAAATATTGTTTGCATAGGTTGTTTTCTATCAACGACGGAAAATACACCTATCAAAATGGCGCCGTTGCCAGGGAACAGTTGTTGTTTTTGAGTTTTAGTTGAGACTAGTTCATCATTAGAAAATACAAAAACATTGCAATTTCGCTTAGCTTTCTTTTTTCTTGGCATTGCTCACGGTTTTTCTTGAGTTTGTATGCTTGTTAGGGGGCGTGCTCGTCAAAGGATCCTCCATCCTCTTGACCTTGAATTGGAGAGGACACTTAGGAGACAAAGGCGTGTACGGTCTAGCTCATCAAGCAATAACAGATTCGCATCGTTGAGTGTTGGTGAGGAACAACAAGAGAGTGAGCAAGTGTTTGAGAACATGGCGCTCCCGGTTAAGAACTTGGGAATACCGGGGGCATTTGAAGCTACATGTGGTATTCAAGCCCCAACAACGGGTGCTAACAACTTTGAGATCAAGCCCGCCTTGATCAATTTGGTGCAAAGCCACCCCTTTTGTGGGAAGAGTAATGAATCACCTCACGAACATCTCAAACAGTTCGAGCACTATTGTGACACAATCAAGCACAATGGTGTCACATCGGATTATGTGAGGTTGACATTGTTTCGGTTCTCTCTACTTGGGCGAGCGAGTGATTGGCTTGACAAGGAGGTCAAGCCCAACTCACTTCGCACTTGGACCGAAGTGACAAGTGCATTCTTAAACAAGTTCTACTCGCATGGGAAGACGGCGGAGTGTCGCCACAAGATCCAATCCTTTGAGCAAAAGCGAGATGAGTCATTCTTCGAAGCTTGGGATCGTTTCAAGGAGTACCAAAGGGAATGCCCACACCATGGGATTCCTAAATGGTTGTTGGTCCAAACATTTTACTTGGGGTTGAGTCCAAGTTCGAAGACAAGTCTTGATGCGGGCGCGGGAGGCCCCATTATGAATAAAACTGAGGATCAAATAGAGGAAATCATTGAGGATGTAGTTCAAAACTACCAATCTTGGCATGTAGGCACAAGGAATTATGATGGGAAAGGTAGAAGTGAAGATGGTAAGGGTTCGGTGTACGCCATAGAGCAAGCACGGATGATAGAGAAGCTTACCTCACGCTTGGAGAAGCTCGAAAATACACCAAGCCAATCGCCATCACCGTCTACAATCCCTCCTCCCTCGGCCACTCTTCTCTCTAAGGGGAAGGTCAAGGTTAGTTCTTATGGCTCAATGCCTCCGGCACATTCTTTTGTGAAAATTTCCAAGACTATAGTCACTCCCCCGATGCATGCCCCTTAGTTCATAACTTGTCATTTGTGGATTATGGCCCTTCGTATGAAGGAGAGTTTGATGTAGAGTATGCTAATGCCATCAATGAGAGGTCTAGGAATGATAACCCTAACAATCCTAATTTTTCTAGGCAACCTAGAGGGCCCTCCATGTATGGTCCCCACCAAGGCTATGGCCAAGGAAGTGGGTATGATAGCCAAAATCGAGGTGGCTATAGAGCACAAGGCTATCAAAGCCAAGCGCCCTATGGTCAAGCTCAAGGTTTTGGCAATCAAGGCCAATACAACCAAGGGGGTTATAATCCCAACCATCAAGGTGGAGGGGGTTATAACTACTCTTATGGGCAATTTAGGGGTGCCTCAAGTGGGGGTATCCTTTGAACTCGGGAGTTCCTTATGGTGCATCTCAATTGCCACCTCCCGGATTCAATGGACCGAGGACCTTTGGCAACCAATATCAAGCAAACCTTAGTGGTTATGGCATTGCACCTCCACCACTCCCGCCTCTCAAGTCTAATCTTGAGGCTCTCATGGAGTCGTTTGTGGGGGCGCAAGCTAAGAAGAATGTCGAGTTTGAGGATGGATTCAAACAATCCAACACTCACTTGAAGATGATTGAGACCCAACTTGCTCAACTAGCTAGCACTATCAAAGAGCAACAAGTGCATACAAGTCTCCCACCCCAAGGTCAACCTCCTAAGAAATTGTATGCCATTGTGACAAGGAGTGGGAAGACCTTAGAGGATAGTGCTACGCATGTTGAAGCTCCTAGCTCTAGGGGTGAGAGTTCTATGGGAAATGAGTCCTCGGACCATGATGATGTGGAAGAGAAGTCTCGTGTCGACGACATGAGTGATGGTGATAAGTCGAAGGAGACTCCTCTTCCTCCTCTCCCAACTCCTTTTTCCCCCTACCCCCATAGACACAAATGGGATGTGCAATTCGCAAAATTTCTTGTGATTCTTCGACAATTGTATGTCACTATCCCCTTTACGGATGCTTTGAAACATATGCCTTCTTATACGAGATTTCTCAAGGAAATCTTGAGTGGGAAGCGAGATCTTGACGTAAAGGAGACGGTGAACCTCACCGAGAATTGTAGTGCTATCATTCTTAACAAAACGCCACCCAAACTCAAAGACCCGGGAAGTTTTTCTATCCCTTGTGCTATTAAGGAGCTTGAAATAAGCAATGCCTTGTGTGATTTGGGTGCTAGCGTTAGTATACTACCTTATTCGGTGTTTGCCAAGCTTGACGTTGGAGATCTTGTCCCAACCAACATCACCTTGCAACTTGCCTACCGTTCGGTCAAGTATCCTATTGGCAAGGTTGAGGATGTTCCCCTAGTGGTTGGCGAGCTTACTTTCCTTGTGGATTTCGTCGTCTTGGACATTGATGAGGTTGCCCATACCTCCATTATCTTGGGGAGGCCATTTTTGGCCACCGCGGGTGCTCTTATCGATGTGCAAGAAGGACTAATCACTTTGAAAGCGGGAGACGCCAAGGCTAGTTTCAAGCTTGCAATTGATGAACATTGTTGCTCTAAAATGAAAAGTTGCATGAAAATTGACACTCTTGCTTGTGTTGAGAACAATCATTCTTGTGCTAATTCTTCTAACAATTTTCATGTTTCTAAGTGTGCTAATGAGCTTGCTAGGTCCTCTCTTGATGACAAGATTGTCCATGGAATCCCAAAGGCGATTGGGGATGAGTTTGATGATGTTGTAACCATCCCCGAGATATTTGAAACGCATGTTGATGATGATAATGGAGCTAAACCCTCCAAAGTGTTTCATGGATCGGCTAAGAAAGCCAAGCAACCCAAGAAAGCCAAGAGTCCATCGAATGCCGAGGAGGGGCATGTTGGTGGATTGTTTGGTTTCCGCCTCTTGAATGGTGATGTCGGTAAGATTTTTGTGCCCAAAGGGGCAAAGAAATGCATGTTGACTAGTGTTGACCCAAGGTTGGTTGTCTTTGACCCACCTGACCTTTTGGGGGGGTCCGTCAAGCTAATGACGTTAAACGAGCGCTACCGGGAGGCAACCCGTGTATTGGTCTTATTCTTGTCCCCCCATGAGCTTTGGGGGGATTCGTCAAGCTAATGATGTTAAACGAGCGCTACCCAGGAGGCAACCCGGTTGTCTAACTCCTAGCTTTAGTTTTTATTTGATTTTGTGCTTTAATTTCCATTAATTAGTTTCATTTTCGATTTAAATAGGAAGCTTGTGAAAATAGTGCAAAATCTTGTTTTGTGCGACCGAACGTGTCTTGTTGTTCGGTCGCACAAAACTCGTTTTTGAGGCAGAATGGCAAATCTTTGGCACTCGATCGCACAGCTCTGAAAATTCGACCGCGCAAGGTCTGTGCGACCCCACGAGGTGGCCTAGGGGTTACACGGGAGGTTGGGATGGTCCCCGAGGAGAGCCACCCCATGGAAATTACCCCCTTCGGCCCGAATATAGTTGGCCGCCTTATACCGATGCTTCGGGGCCCGATGTGGACCCCACCTACAATTCCACCCCGTTCACCGCCGATGAGGCTCTTGCTCATCGCCTTGAGGGGGATGACTATTGGAGGCGTTATGACTCGAAGGGTAAGGCGCATGCCCCGGGTCCTTCTTCTTAGAATTCACTCCATTTTTTTTTGATAAGGAGAAGAAACTAGGTTACACTCTTACATAAGTGTAACCTAAAGCATCCTTACGGATGATGAGAGAGAGGGTGTTATCCCACGAAGAGAACCAATACTTCATGATTTGCAGATTAGTCCCTTTAGCCGCCATGAAATCCGCCGCTTGGTTAGCTTCCCTAAAGCAGTGATTGATCGAGAAAGAGCCGAAACGAGCAAGGTCCATCTCTGCATCACAAATAACAGTGTTAATCTCCCAAGGAATTTTCCATGTACGTTTCAAACCATTGATTACTAGGAGATTATCCCCTTCAATGATAAGGTTTTTAATACCAAGGAAAATAGCTCCTTTAATCCCCTCTCGCATACCCACTGCTTTCGCTAGGATAACAGAGTAACTACTTGGGAGGGCTTTGGCTCCGGCTAACATAAGTTCGCCTAAATCATTTCTAATAACAAAGCCGAAAGAAGCTTGACCATTAGACAACTTTGACCCATCAAAATTTAATTTATGAAATCCGGAAGGCGGCTTGGTCCAAGAAACTTCAACGCTCTTGGAAGCCATTTTCTTCTGGTTGTTAGTCTTCACATGAGGATTGATGTCCTCCAAGCTTATATCTTTGGAAGAGATCCAATTTTTGTAAAAAGTTCTAATAATGGTGCAAGCTTGGAATGTGTTGAAACTTTCATTTTTGAAAATTATTGAGTTGCGTATGAACCATGGTGTGCCACCAAATTATAATTAGTCTTTCAAACTCAACTAATCTTAAATTATCTTTAAGAGTTTGAAGGGTCTGGACCATGTCAATGGAAGATAAGATAGGTAAAGGGGTCCAACCTTCATTTGCAGACAAATAGTCATAGATATTCTTGCTAAATGGACAATAAAGAAAAATGTGAGACGCATTTTCAATATGGTGGTCACAAAATGGGCACTGGGAAGGGAGAAAAACATGACTTTTAGCTAATCTTTCTTTAGTAGGGAGACCATCTAAACAGATTTTCCAAAGAAAGTTTTTCATTTTCGGGGGGATGTCGAGCGACCAAATCCAGCGATAGGGGACTCGATTTTCCACCGTCGTGGATAAGCCTTGAGCTAGTAAAGCTGCAGATTTAGTAGAGAAATTGCCTGTGGAGCATGGGCTCCAAATCAAATTATCATCAATATTATTATATGGTATAAGAATCTTACAAACTTCCTCCACCAAATTTTGAGGGAGAACGCTTTGCAGCTTAGACATATTCCATTGCTTATCATGCGTTATGTAATCATGTACTGTTTGTTCAGGGGATGAGCTAGAACAAGAGACCATTTCTACTAATGGACTAGAAAAAGCCCAATTATCAAACCAAAAGGAAATTTGTTTTCCTGATCCTACTTGCCATCTTAGGCCCTTTTTGAATAAAGGTCGTAGTTTCATAAGGTTCCTCCATTGCCACGAGCAATTTGAGGATGGGGAATAAGAAAATAAATCTTTTCCTCGAAGATACTTCTTATTGACTAATTGCACCCATTGATTAGAAGGGTTTGAGATAATTTGCCATAACAGTTTCATTTGCATGGCCTTATTATTAATTTCCGCTTTTCTGAAACCAAGCCCTCCTAAGCACTTTGGTTTGCAAATTTTGTCCCACCCTATTAAATTCGGTGATTTTGCAAGCGGGTCTTTGTTCCAAAAAAAATTTCTATAAATTTTGTCCAGGCTTTTATTTACGGAGGTCGGTAAGGTGAAGCTTTGCATTTGATAATTTGCTTTGGATGCAAGGTTAGATTGGATAAGAATCGTTCTTCCGGCCTGGGATAAAGAGTTAGCTTTCCATTTTGTTAGCTGATTTTTGGTATTTTGAACAGTATCTGCAAAAGTGGAATTGGAAACTCTCCCGTCTATTATAGGACACCCTAAATATTTTCCTAGAGAAGAAGATTCATTCATCTGGACTATACTGCTGAAAATAATTTTTTCTGACGCAGGCACATTTTTAGTACACTGAAAAGCAGATTTGTTAAAATTTACAAGTTGCCTTGACATTCTGCAGTAGCTACCTAAAATATTTTTAATAATAATACATGCTTCTTTAGTAGCTTTGGCAAAGATCATTGTATCATCTGCAAAAGTGAGGAATGGAATTTTAACTCTAGAGTTTCCTAAAGAGACCCCTAACAACTTGTCTTTATGAAAACTGCGGAAATGAAATTGTCTTGCAAGAAGTTCTGCACATAGAATAAATAAGTATGGAGAGAATGGGTCACCTTGATGCAGTCCTCTGGTAGGAAAAAATCTATCTGTTGGGCACCCATTAACGAGGACTGAAAACGGGACGGAAGAAATACATTCTCGAACCCAACTTATCCATTTTTTGCTAAAACTTAGCTTATCTAGCATTGTGTATAGAAATTCCCATTCAATTCGATCGTACGCTTTTCCCATGTCTAACTTGATTGCAATCCATCCTCCTTTTCCTACTTTGTTTTTGAAAGAATGGAAAACCTCACGAGCTAAGAGAATATTATCTTGAATAATTCTTTCCGGAGTGAACGCCCCTTGAAGAGGGTGAATTATTTTTCCTAGTACAACTTTGAGTCTATTCACCATCATTTTTGCAATTATTTTATAAATGGTTGAGCATAAACTAATAGGTCAAAAATGGTTTGCATTTTCCGGATTTTCTATTTTCGGAATGAGGGCTAAGAAAGTATGGTTTATTTCTTTTAGCATAGTTCCGGAATGAAAGAAAGCCTTAATGGCCCTAATAACAGATTTTCCTACTAGCTTCCAATATTTTTGGAAGAAGAAGGGGGGATAGCCGTCAGGACCTGGTGCTTTATCTGGATCTAGGCCGAATACCGCTTCTTCAATTTCCTTATCTGTAAATTCTCGGGTTAATTCATCATTCTCATCATGTTAGAATTCACTCCATTTCTCCCCCATCTTGATGTGATGGTATGCTTGCGATTAGCTTGGGGGAGAAATGCGGGGTGGGGGTTTTCTTAGGGATCTTTTGCTGCTTATTGGTGTTGTTGGTCTTCTTGCCACTTCGTGTGGTTGTACATATGATAATGATGAGTCTATGATGGTACTTTTGGTGTGTTTTGGCCATTTGGCCCTTGTCTACTAACATTTTTTCTTGCTTGCTTTTGAGCATTGTTTTGGTATGTTTCATCGCGGTGGGTTCACACTTTCCACCTTTTGCCTTACCCGTCTTTATTTTGGTGAGTTTGTTCGGGTTTTAACGGCTCTTTGCGGGACTTGCTCCCACGACAATTCTGGTAACATCTTTCTAACTCTATTGCATACTTTGGGGGACGGGCATACATCATGTTGGGGCATTTGGTTGGATGGGTAGCTGTGCCCCTCCCTGCTTGGTTTTAGGCCGTGAGGACATGGCCTAATTCTAGCTTGGGGGGAGTTTTGTTGTGTGGTTGGCTACTTGTTGATGCTCATTGCTATGAATCATACCATTATGTGCTTGTTTCTTTGTTTTTAGATTGATTTAGTTTGATTTTAGTTTCTTTTCTTTTTGTTTGTTTTGTTTGTTTCTTTTTGTTTCCCTTTTTGGTGTGTTTTCTTATTTTCTTCCTTTTTCTTTTGTTTTGATTTCCTTTTTGTCAAGGCAATTTTTTCTAGGTTTTCTTAGGCAATATTCTTGATTGGGGCATATAAAATTGGAACTTGTAGATAAGAATGCCTTTATTCCTAATTGGTAGATTTTTACACGGTTCTTAATGTCTTGGGTCGAGTCTAGGATTTGGTGTCAAGAAAGTTGGTTGAACTATGGGTAGCATGCGTCATGAACTCTTGGCTTGTGGTAAGATGGTGTCGATTTCTCTAGTGATTTGAAGCCGGAGAGAATGGTATTTGCTCCCTTGTGAGGTTCATGCTCAAAAATAAGCCCAAACACATTTTCATATATTGAGTGGCATGGATCCTTAGCATTGACTTTCTTGTCTCCCGAGTTTGACCATTTCCTTCCCGAGATCGCGACCGAACTACTTTAGGGGACGATAGAGGCATTTCTTTCGGTGACTATTTTTCTTTTTAGTTTAGGACTCTATTTTCTTATTTTTCTCATATGTTTTTGTTTGCATTTTCCCCTTTGCTAGACATTTGGGCCTTGACCCTTCATTTCTTATGAGCACATTACAAGCCTAATAGCCTTTGTTTTGTTTTCACCCTTAGAAGTGATAGTGAAGCTTAGAGTTATGATGCTTGTTGTTTTGGAGTAATTATGCAAAGTTGAGGAATGAATGTTGTTTGGTATGAATGGCAAAGTTTTGGAAGAATGTTGTATATAGTGAATAATTGTTGCAAAAGCAAAAAAGAGAGTAAAGTTTTGCAAAAAAGCCAAAAATAGAGAAAAAACAAAGCATGAAAAGTTTCATTTGAAACACAAAAAAAAAGAGGAAAATCAAATCAAGGAAAAAACGCAAAAAAGAGTTGTAGTTTAGAATCGTTGTTGAATAAGCTTGGGGGTACCCCAAATAAGTGGTACGAGTTTGTGTTTGGTTCAAAATGCTTGAGTTTAGTTCTATCATTGCGCTTCACTTTAGGTATGAGCACCAAATGGCCAAATTTGTTCCGCGCCTTACCCCTAGCCTACGTTACGCCCTAAAAGCCCTCTTGACCCTTTAGAGTTGAGTCATTGTCGGTGGAGGGAGGATTTGGTCAAGCTTAAGGAACAAGGTTGTCATGCTAAGATGTCGGGTAGCCTAATGTTGATTTTCTGGCGCCTTCGCGGTGTCTTGAGACGCTATTCTCAAGGGTGGATAAGATCTAGAGATTTGACGTGGTATGCCCGGATGTAGGGGGATTGACTAGTACTTCCCCTTAGTTCACTTTGCTTGATGCTCGAATCTTTCACTCGGTTTAGGACATTAGTTAGCGTGTACTCATTTATTTGATTAGTAATATCAGTGTTCTTCTATACTTGTTCCATAATAAAGCCATCTTGAATTTTGTAGTTTAATTTCTTTTCTTCTCTTTTCTTTTCTTCTTCTTTTCTTTCTTTCTTTTCTTGGTTTGTGTTTTCCATTTTAGTCTTGCCTTGATTAGATTTGCTAGATTTTGATTTTGGTAAATTTTTAGAATCTGATTAGTTGCTTAGTCTTCCTTAGTTTAGTTTAGTTTGCTAGAGACTAGCAAACGCTTAGCTTGGGGGAGTTTGATGAGCGACATTTATGTCGCTCTTAGCCTAGGATTTTATGTTAGTTTTTATGCTTTTTTATAGTTTTTATAGCTTTTTGTGTGAGATTTATAAGTTTTGTTCCATCTTGTGCTTTATAGGTGATCTTGATGAAAAATGATGGAAAACAAGTGAATTTGAGCCAAAACAGGGCTTGTGCGGTCGAGTGGCGTTTTGTGCGCCCGAACACGTAGTGCAAATGGAGTTCAAGGAGATTCCAGTTTTGTGCGGTCGAATGCCCTCTGTCATTCGGTCGCACAAAACGGATTTTCGAGGTAGAATGTCCTAAGATTGTAAAACGACCTCACAACCCTGGTAACTCGACCGCACAAAAGTTGTGCGCCAAACGGCTTTCCTTGTTCGACCAAATGAAGCTGCGAAGGAATTATGAGCCAAAGAAATCCCATTCGACCGAACAGGGTTCTTCGTTCGGTCGCACATGACGAAGGAAGTGTTCTTCGCTGCCTTCGCTCGCACAAGACCCAGTATTTGCTCGAATGATTCTTTTAGGTTCGGTCGCACAAAAGGTCTGTGCGACCGAATGGTTGCGCGGGCTGCTCTTATTCGAATTCTGGCTTCTATTTGGGGAAACTTATAAATAGATTTTTCGATTTATTTTGTAGAAAGTAGAATTTTAGTTGATAATTGGAGATTCTAAAAGTAGATTTTCAGCAATTGTAGAGAGAGAAACTCTCCTCCATTCAAGCTTCAATTTGTAATCCTTCTTAACTCTTCTTCAATTTTGCAATTTAATTATTAGTTTCTTAATTCTTGCTCTTGCTTTGTTGTTGATTGTTCTTCAATTCCTTAATTTCTTGAACTCTTGATTTCATTGATTGAAGTTACTTTGATTCTTAATTCCTAGTTGATTGTGCAATTGAATTCTTAAATTCTCTTCTCTTACTCCTTCAATTTCATGCATGCTAGCTTAGAATTAATGGATTGCTTAATTTCTAGAATGATTAGTGAGTAGAATTAGGTCAGGGAAAGGGGAGAATCTAGGGGCTTAATTAGGGGAAATTGATGATTGATTGTTGATTGATTCATGGGATTAAATATGATTTGATGATAGGACATCCATGCTAATTGATTGGTAGTTGCAAATGCTATTCGATTAGAATCACGTGGAACCATAGGTTAGGTTTGGCAAGAGATTGTGGGCCTATCTTGTGTGATCAAATGGCGGTGCCTATTATATGCTAGTTAGTTTAATCTAGGATTAGGCGAAAGCTCTTCCGTGGATTAGACGCTTAGCGTTCCCTATCCGAGAGGTGGCGGGTTCGTCTTTAGATGCTATTTGCCCAATCGTCACTTCGTTGCATGATCATCATTGCTAGATAGTTGAATTCATTTCCCCCGATTTCCCTAGTCTATCCCCGACTCCCTAACATCTCCCTTTCTTGATTCAATTTAGCATAATTCGTAGTTTTTAGATTCTTAAAAGTGACAATTCAAAACCAAATTCTTGTCCGAACTAGATTGACTTTCAAACTCGATAACCACCGTTTCTTTGGGACGATCCCTTTGCTTACCGCTAGCCGGTTAGTTGAGTGGTTTTATAAATATTGTTTGCATAGGTTGTTTTCTATCAACGACGGAAAATACACTTATCAGGTGATCTTGAGAGACTTCCTCCATCCATTGACCACCTCTTGGCCAGGAGAAATGATCTTAGAGGGATCAAAGTCATCGATTTGAGTAATCATTTGAACCGTGGCATCTGAAGGAAATGCGTCCTTCACCCAAAGTGCATTAGTCTAATACTAAAGTTCAGATTAATTACGAATAATTAATTAAGATCAAGTGATCAGAACAACCAGCTCGAGCAATGTTTCCAATAAGTGAGTTCTAATCCTTATTAAGCTCACATCTTACTCTTTACCGAACCTACAAGGTCACACCAATGACATAAAACAGATCGCCGGATTAAATGAATATGAAATTCATTTAATATCTATTCGAGATATTGGTTCGGAAAATATAAATATATACTAAGACGTTGGATCGGAATCGTATATTGTATTGCGTATATTCATAAGCTGGGCGAAATGAATAATCATATCGCACGACATTCGATCGTCAAGTACTATACGATAAATAATGGCCGTAAGGCATTAGACGCAAATACGAGGAGGGACGAGCAACGTTGCGACTGAAGGAAATAATGCCCTTGGTCCAAGTATGCATTCTATGTTAAGTCTAATAAATGCGGTTCAGTATTAATTAACAAGTTAATAATTCAGTGAGATCAAGTGAGCTGAATGCCTAGCTAGAGGCCGCTTCAGTTCAAGTGGAATTAATGATATTAATCCACAGCTTACTCTTGACTGAACCCGTAGGGTCACACAAATAGTACGTAAATGGATCAAGTATTTAATGGCATTAGATACTCCATCTATGGATATTCAGAATCGACGGATCTTGGTTTCAGTGGGAGCTGAGATCGTCACAGGCAAGAAATGAATACTCCGGAAACGATGATATTGTCGGAAACGGAAATATGGATCGTATCGGAAATATAAATATTATCCAAGTCGTAGATGTTGCCGGAAACGGAAACATGGTACGTATCGGAAAATATTATCGGAAATGGAAATATTACCAGAATCGGAAATATTGCCGGAAACGGAAATATTGTCAGAATCGGAAATATTATCGGAATCGGAAAATAATTCCGGAAACGGAAATATTAAATATTTGTTCGAAACGGAAATTGATTCCGGAATCGGAAATATTAAATATTGTTCGTATCGGAAATGAATCCCGGAACCGGGAATTTAATCGGAAGCGTATCGTACGAATTAGCATCGGACGAGGCCTGCCGGACGAAGGCCCAACACGAAGTCGGGCCATCGCCCAGCAAGCCAAACGCGCGCCCAGCCAAGGCAGCGCCCAGGCCCACCGCAAGGCAGGCCCAGCGCGCGCCTAAGGCCATGGGCCTCGCTGCGTGGGCTGCTGCTCGCACGCACGCATGGGCGGCCCTCGTGGCTGCCGTGTGTGTGTGTGAGTTTGTGTTCATGCACGATTCCTAAAACTATTAGAATTAGTATATGATTAAATTCCTATTCCTAAAAGGATAAATTAATTAATTAGAGTTCTTATAGGATTCTAAGTTTAATTAATTCGTATCCTACTAGGATTCCAATTCCCTTTCCATAACTCTATAAATACGTGCCTAGGGTCACATATTTTAGAGATTAATTCAAGTATTCAAAGTGAGTTTTGAGAGAAAAATTCAGCCATATTTCTTACCTAAGAGTGCCGAAAATTCTAGTACCTTAAGGGCGATTCTAGTTGGTCAATCTTAAGGCGGATCCGGACGTGCTGTGGACTATCTACGGAGGGACGACACTTGGAGTCCTAAAGACTTGTTCTTGTTCGGTTCGGGCGCAGCTAGGGAAGGCACGCAACAAAGAGTATGCATCTAAACTATGCTATATGATTATGTGTAAATAATATGTATTCCCGGCTTAATGGTTGTTTCCGCATGATTTATGAATGATCATATGTATCATAACCTAACAGTGGTATCACGAGCCCCTTATTATTTTCATAATCTAAATTGCATGAACATGGTTAAATATTACAAATTTGCATGAATTAAAAGGGGTGATTAATTTTCGTAATTGTTAATTAATTGCAAATTGCGTTTATTTAATTATACGTACGCAGTATTTCGGCAGTTTCTTCGTTACTCATCCAAATCGAGTGATTTTTGTGTCAATTCCGCATGTAAAAGGCATTCTAAAATTTTGACAAAAATAGTAATTTTCTGCCGAACCCAGAATTCTCAAATTCGAAACCTAACTATGACTTTTCGAAGGTTATAGTTTTTCGAATGCAAAATTTCGTAAATTTAAGATGTTAAATTAAATATTTGCGATTCTTGTTGATAAATCTTGAATTTTTGATTGACCTACTGTATATGTTTAACAAGTTTGAATGCCTAGCCTTGTTAATTATGCAATCTAATTTGTAATTATGATTAATTTGTTGAAAATTAGAATAATTTAGAATTAATTTGATTTTCATAATTAATTATAATTTAATTAGAAACCTATGATTAAAAACCACCATAAAAATTGTAAATTTATGATAAATTTTAAATTTTTATGACCTAGACTTGAATCCATAATAATCGGAAATCAATTGGATAATAAATTTTCGATTTTTCGCCCTAAAATTATGAAATTAATATTATTTATTAATTTGTCATTAATTTTAAATATAAATTTTAATTTTTTATGCGATTCGTTCATATAACTTGCACGCACAAAGCAATGGACGCTTCGTGTTACCCTTAAGGGGTGTTGTATAGTGCGGGCATGCGACGACGAGCAAGGGAGCTCGTCGCCCGTGCGGCACGAATGCAATGAGCAAGGGCATGGTGCACGAGCACAAGGCAGCAGCCCTGCCTTGTGTCGTGGGCCACGAGCTATGAACAAATGGGCATGGGCGAGAGGCAAGCCAAGGCAGTCGCGTGTGGGCAGCAAGCGAGCTGCGCCACGACGCGCACTGCCTCGCGTGCCACGAGCGCTGCGCCCAGCGATTGATCGCGCGCAATTGCTCGCGCGCACAGCGAGAGATGGCTCGCGCGCACAGCGAGCGATGGCTCGCGCGCACAGCGAGCGATGGCTCGCGCGCACAGCGAGCAATGGCTCGCGCGCACAGCGAGCGATGGCTCGCGCGCAGCGAGCGCTGGCGAGCGCGCACAGCGAGCGATGGCTCGCGTGCGTCGAACGCTGGCGCGCGCGCAGCGAGCACCATAGCGTGCGATGGCTTGCGATGGTAGATGCAGCAGCTATGCGACGAGCACATGGGCTGCGCGCACATGGCCAGCGATGGCTGTGTGCGTGCGGCCCATGGGCGTGCGATGCGTAGGGTGTTTGCGTTACGATTAGATCGTTTTGAATGTTTAATTTGAAATTTTTCAGTTTACGTAATTTTAAATAATTTTAAAATTAATAATTTAAATTATTTTCTAGGATTTTAATTTTGAATATTGTAATTATAATAAATTTTATTTATTCTAATTATTTTACTAAAATTAAAATCATGAATTAATTTAAATACGACTGAAATTAAATTAAACTTTTGGATTCAATTATAAATTTATATGAGCTTTAAATTTTAATTAAATTTGTATGTTTCCGGTTAGACTTGAAATACATTTTTATGTTTAAAATTAGTAAAGCATATGAATTTATTGGTTTAAGTGGGAGCCCTTTTAGTCATAAAACTCTTGATTAGGTCTACAAATCCTTAAGGTTAAAACAACTTGATTAGAATTAATAAGGACTGAATAATTGGTAGATTATTGGTGTCCTTGATTAATTGCTGCAAATGTTTACGTGATGCATAATGTGTTTTACTAACCAGCTATGTGGGCCATTCATGATAATGAATGGGTGAATGGTATATATTGTATATGTACTGTTTTGCAGGTTATGAAGTGACTAGTATGGCCCAAATAGGATAGAAAATATGGTCTGCGTACCATTAATTTGAATGTAATTGGTCTAAAGTACCAAAGTTATTTTTCAATTCAAATATGGTCTGCGTACCATCAAATAGTTGTAATTAGTTATAGCTTATCCTATTTGAAGAAAATGGTGCCTCCCACGGAGATTTTCAAGACGGACTTTGAAGTCAAAGCTTCAAGATGAAGTCGGGCCATACTAGATCACATTTATCTTATGCATGTTTTAAGTTATTTATTGCTTTTAAATATGACTTAAAATGCATGAGATCAAAAGCTTGATTATGTTGCATGATTAAGGATTTTAGTTCACTTAAAATCTAACCAACATAGTAAGAGTCTTAAGTTCCAAACTTAAAAATTGAGTTAAAAGGTGCCATGCCAAAATATACACTTGCTTGGATATCCTTTACATCAATCTAGTAATAGTTTTCGCTCAGCGAGGTGTTACTTATTGGTCCTAAAGGGGCAAGGTATACAAATAATTGTGAGTACATGTTAGTTTTGGTGAAACTCAACGATATAAGTAAGGAGTCCTTTTATGTCGTGGCAAAATCGATAGGTTTACCTAATAAGTTCTTAGACGTACCTATCAACCAAGAATAGTTTCTAGACTATTAGAAAAAGGCTTTTGCTTACCTAAGATGTTCTAGGATTAAGTCGACAAACTGTGCTTAGTTCTTCAATGATTTTAGGATCTTGGAATCATTTTATTCACACCTGCCGGAACACATAACTTGAATAAAATGCTTAATAAACATTGAATTATGCATGTATGCTAGAATTTAAGTTTATTAAGAGAAACTGTGAATGGTTATTTATTTGTTTATTCTTTTCAATTGTAGTTTTTAATATGGCAAACAACAATTCATTCAACATTCGATCAATTCTCGAAAAGGAGAAGTTGAACGGGAAAATCTTCCTTGACTGGCAAAGGAACTTGCAAATAGTTCTTATGCAGGAAGAAAAGGAGTATGTCCTAGATGAGGCGATGCCCGAAGCTGCAGGCGACGGGGTCACTTAGGCAGCCCTCAATCGTTGGATTGATGCCAACAAGGATGTGAAATGTCTAATGCTCGCCACCATGAGTGCGGATCTGCAGAAAACGTTCATCAACTCAGATGCTTTCACAATCATCAGTGAGTTGAAGAACATGTTCCAAGATCTGGCTCGAGTCGAAAGATTCGAGACTCATAGGCAAATTCTTGAGACCAAGCTTAAGAAAGGCGAGCCCGTAAGTCCACATGTTCTCAAAATGATTGGACTCATTGAGAATATGAGTCGGCTGGATCAGCAGTTTTCTCAGGAAATGGCTATAGACACCATCCTCCATTCTCTTCATAGCGGGTATGATCAGTTCAAACTGAACTACAGTATGAATAGTCTGGAAAAAACGCTCACTGAGCTTCACGGTATGCTGAAGACCGCTGAAAAGACGCTCAAAAGTGATAAGCAGGATGTGCTTATGGTGCGTGGGGGCAAGTTCAAGAAATCTGGAAAGAAGAGGAATGCTAAGAAAGGTGGCAACAAGGCCAGCCCAACTAAGCAAACTGGCGCCAAATCTGTAAAGAGGAAGGCCAGTCAACCCACTTCTGAATCCGAATGCTTCTACTGCAAGAAGAAGGGGCATTGGAAGAGAGATTGCTTGAAGCTAAAGGAAGATCAGAAGAACGGAACAGTCGTTCCATCTTCAGGTATTTTCGGTATAGACTGTATACTTGCTAATTCAACTTCTTGGGTATTAGATACAGGTTGTGGCTCACACTTATGTTCCAATCCACAGGGACTAAGAAGAAGTAGAAAGTTAAGCAAGGGTGAAGTCGACCTACGAGTGGGAAATGGAGCACGGATTGCTGCATTAGCTGTAGGAACTTACTATTTGTCGTTGCCCTCCGGGCTAGTTTTGGAACTGGAAGAATGTTTCCATGTTCCAAGTCTTACTAAAAACATCATTTCAGTTTCTTGCTTAGATGCTAAGGGATTTTCCTTTTTAATAAAAGACAATAGTTGTTCTTTTTATTTTAAAGAGATGTTTTATGGATCTGCTAGATTAGTCAATGGACTTTATTTATTAGATCACGACAAACAAGTATATAACATAAATACCAAAAAGGCCAAAAAAGATGATTCAGATCTCACCTATCTGTGGCATTGTCGATTAGGCCATATAAACTTGAAACGCTTAGAAAGACTTCAAAAGGAAGGAATTCTAGAACCATTTGACTTAGAGGATTATGGTAAATGCGAATCATGTTTACTTGGCAAAATGACAAAGCAACCTTTCTCTAAAGTTGGAGAAAGAGCAAATGAACTATTGGGTTTAATCCATACAGATGTATGTGGACCAATGAGTACAAATGCTAGAGGTGGTTTCAGCTACTTTATCACTTTCACTGATGACTTCAGTAGGTATGGTTATGTCTACCTAATGAAGCATAAGTCTGAATCCTTTGACAAATTCAAGGAATTTCAGAGTGAAGTAGAGAATCAATTAGGCAAGAAGCTTAAGGCACTGCGGTCTGATAGAGGCGGTGAATATCTGAGCTATGAATTTGATGACCATCTGAAAGAATGTGGAATTCTATCAGAATTGACTCCTCCTGGAACACCACAATGGAACGGTGTGTCGGAACGGAGGAACATAACCTTGCTAGACATGGTCAGGTCAATGATGGGTCAGGCCGAACTTCCATTAGAATTTTGGGGACATGCACTAAATACAGCTGCACTCACTATAAATAGAGCTCCGTCTAAAGCTGTCGAAAAGACTCCATACGAATTATGGTTTGGAAAGCCTCCAAATGTGTCTTTTCTTAAGATTTGGGGATGTGAAGTATACGTCAAACGATTAATTTCAGACAAACTTCATCCAAAATCTGACAAATGTATCCTTGTGGGCTATCCAAAGGAAACAAAGGGGTATTACTTCTACAATACATCTGAGAACAAAGTGTTTGTTGCTCGAGATGGTGTCTTTTTGGAGAAAGATCACATTTCCAAAATGACAAGTGGGAGAAAAATAGACCTCGAAGAAATTCGAGTCGAACAACAAACTCTAGAGAATGCTCAAGATGACATTCAGGATGAAACTCAGAGATCTTTAGAAGAATCTGGTGAGAATCATGGTCAATCTAGAAATGTTACCCCGCGTAGATCGCAAAGATATAGATCTCAACCGGAAAGGTACTTAGGTATTTTGACGAACGAGAGCTATGACGTTCTATTACTTGAAAGTGATGAACCTGCGACTTACAAACAAGCTATGACGAGCCCTAGCTCCAAGAAATGGCAAGAAGCCATGCAATCTGAATTAGACTCCATGTCTGAAAACCAAGTATGGGATTTGGTCGATTTGCCAGATGGCTACCAAGCCATTGGAAGCAAATGGGTTTTCAAACTGAAAAAGGACAAGGATGGGAAACTTGAAGTTTTCAAAGCTAGATTGGTTGCAAAAGGTTACAGGCAAGTCCACGGTGTGGACTACGATGAAACCTTTTCACCAGTTGCAATGCTAAAGTCTATTCGGATAATATTAGCAATCGCTGCATATTACGATTACGAAATATGGCAGATGGATGTCAAAACTGCTTTCTTAAACGGCGTTTTGACAGAAACTGTGTTTATGACATAGCCTGAAGGTTTTGAGGATCCAAAGAATACTAAAAAGGTATGCAAGCTAAAGAAATCAATCTACGGATTGAAGCAGGCATCCAGGAGCTGGAATATACGTTTTGATGAAGCAGTCAAAGACTTTGGTTTCATCAAGAACGCGGACGAATCTTGTGTATACAAGAAGGTCAGTGGGAGCAAAATTGCTTTCCTAGTATTATATGTCGACGACATATTGCTTATCGGAAATGACATTCCTATGTTGAATTCTGTCAAGATTTGGCTTGGGAAATGTTTTTCGATGAAGGATCTAGGAGAAGCACAGTACATATTGGGCATCAAGATTTACAGAGATAGATCTAAAAGGATGATTGTACTTAGTCAAAGCACTTATATCAATAAGGTGCTTGATAGGTTCAAGATGGCGGACTCCAAGCGAGGCTACCTACCCATGTCTCATGGAATGACTCTAAGCAAGACTCAGTGCCCAAAAACACTTGATGAGCGTAGACGAATGAATGGGATTCCATATGCATCATTGATTGGTTCAATAATGTATGCTATGATATGTACACGCCCGGATGTTGCGTACGCACTCAGTGCTACGAGCAGATACCAGTCAGACCCAGGAGAGGCGCATTGGACTGCTGCCAAGAACATTCTGAAGTACCTGAAAAGGCACAAAGATGACTTCCTGGTCTATGGTGGAGATGATGAATTAATTGTTAAAGGCTATACGGACGCAAGTTTCCAAACCGACAAAGATGATTTCAGATCACAGTATGGGTTTGTCTTCTGCCTCAACGGAGGAGCAGTAAGCTGGAAAAGTGCTAAGCAAAGCACCATTGCGGATTCTACAACTGAAGCGGAGTACATTGCTGCACATAAAGCAGCAAAGGAAGCTATATGGCTAAGGAAGTTCATAGGTGAACTTGGTGTAGTCCCCTCCATTAAAGGACCAATAGCCCTGTATTGTGACAATAACGGAGCTATTGCACAGGCAAAGGAGCCTAGACACCACCAGAGAGTCAAGCATGTACTTCGTAGATTTCACCTTCTACGAGAGTTCGTTGAAAGAAAAGAAGTCGAGATAAGCAAAATTGGAACTGATGACAACATATCAGATCCATTAACTAAACCTCTGCCGCAGGCGAAGCACAACTCGCACACTGCAGCTATGGGAATCAAGCATATTGGAGAATGGCTTTGATGTCTCTGTTTAATGTTTTAAAGTTTTAGAGTTTAAATCTTTGTAAAACATTATTGGTTAATCATTCACAATAAATGAAAAGAATTCATTTTTCCATTTAATTTGTGGTTTATTAAATGATGAGTCCCTTCAATTTGACGATATATTCAAGATAGACTGTCAGGACCAGTCCTGTGACTAAGAAATGTCTATCAAGTGAACTTGAATGTCAAAGGTTGAAAATGGTCCCTAGTCGGAGTTTTCTATAAAATTGGACGCATAGAAAACGTTAGACGATTAGAATGCAAGATGACTAGTAGTTCTGTTTCTTGAACTATGTGGACATGGCAATGTCATAATCATTTGCATAGATACTTACTTTGGGAAGTCTAGTATCGGACAAGACCTATGAAACTTTACTGTAAGAGATGAAAGTCTGTCATAAGTAAATTTCATTAAATTATTAGACACTAAATCCTCAATACCTGAGTGATTTGAGATTACTTGTTTGAGAACTGGTTGCTTTGACGTTGACCAACCGTCGCACCGTAAAAGGAGGCTATAAAGGCAACGCTCAGGTAATCACCTATCAAACGAAGTCTAATCTCAAGATCGCAAGATTGGGATTGTCCTCCCATAAATCGGGATGAGATGCTTAAAAGTTGTAC
Organism: Spinacia oleracea; assembly: GCF_020520425.1. Lineage (NCBI taxonomy): Eukaryota > Viridiplantae > Streptophyta > Magnoliopsida > Caryophyllales > Amaranthaceae > Spinacia > Spinacia oleracea. Next base: position 49,648,895 of record NC_079488.1, read on the forward strand.
AAGGCCACTCGGAGAGCTAGAAACTGTGAAATGCATGGCCGTGCTCGGATGAATCATAGGCTATGATTATCTGTTTATTTGATCAGTTGAACTCTGAAACCGAGGAACACCTCTGGACATAATAAGGATGACAACTCTTACCTTATGTTCAAGAGCAAGCATCGAGCGACAAAGGAATTAGGAAATGCACACTTGTCCCTAAGGAGAAGTGGGAGACTGAAGGAAATAATGCCCTTGGTCCAAGTATGCATTCTATGTTAAGTCTAATAAATGCGGTTCAGTATTAATTAACAAGTTAATAATTCAGTGAGATCAAGTGAGTTGAATGCCTAGCTAGAGGCCGCTTCAGTTCAAGTGGAATTAATGATATTAATCCACAGCTTACTCTTGACTGAACCCGTAGGGTCACACAAATAGTACGTAAACGGATCAAGTATTTAATGGCATTAGATACTCCATCTATGGATATTCGGAATCGACGGATCTTGGTTTCAGTGGGAGCTGAGATCGTCACAGGCAAGAAATGAATACTCCGGAAACGATGATATTGCCGGAAACGGAAATATGGATCGTATCGGAAATATAAATATTATCCAAGTCGTAGATGTTGCCGGAAACGGAAACATGGTACGTATCGGAAAATATTATCGGAAATGGAAATATTACCAGAATCGGAAATATTGCCGGAAACGGAAATATTGTCAGAATCGGAAATATTATCGGAATCGGAAAATAATTCCGGAAACGGAAATATTAAATATTTGTTCGAAACGGAATTTGATTCCGGAATCGGAAATATTAAATATTGTTCGTATCGGAAATGAATCCCGGAACCGGGAATTTAATCGGAAGCGTATCGTACGAATTAGCATCGGACGAGGCCTGCCGGACGAAGGCCCAGCACGAAGTCGGGCCATCGCCCAGCAAGCCAAACGCGCGCCCAGCCAAGGCAGCGCCCAGGCCCACCGCAAGGCAGGCCCAGCGCGCGCCTAAGGCCATGGGCCTCGCTGCGTGGGCTGCTGCTCGCACGCACGCATGGGCGGCCCTCGTGGCTGCCGTGTGTGTGTGTGAGTTTGTGTTCATGCACGATTCCTAAAACTATTAGAATTAGTATATGATTAAATTCCTATTCCTAAAAGGATAAATTAATTAATTAGAGTTCTTATAGGATTCTAAGTTTAATTAATTCGTATCCTACTAGGATTCCAATTCCCTTTCCATAACTCTATAAATACGTGCCTAGGGTCACATATTTTAGAGATTAATTCAAGTATTCAAAGTGAGTTTTGAGAGAAAAATTCAGCCATATTTCTTACCTAAGAGTGCCGAAAATTCTAGTACCTTAAGGGCGATTCTAGTTGGTCAATCTTAAGGCGGATCCGGACGTGCTGTGGACTATCTACGGAGGGACGACACTTGGAGTCCTAAAGACTTGTTCTTGTTCGGTTCGGGCGCAGCTAGGGAAGGCACGCAACAAAGAGTATGCATCTAAACTATGCTATATGATTATGTGTAAATAATATGTATTCCTGGCTTAATGGTTGTTTCCGCATGATTTATGAATTGTCATATGTATCATAACCTAACAGCGACCCACGAGCCAAGCGCGCAAGTGTGCAAGGCCCGCAGGCGTACAATGCCACCAATGTACGAGGAGCAGGCCCATGGGCTTGTGGTTAAGCGCGCATGAAGCAACAAAAGCAGCAACCACACAAGTGCGGCCCACGATCCAACGGCTTGGTGTTGTGCGTGTGTGGGCTTGCAGGAGCAATGCTAGCTGGTCACAAGGCCTTGTGCCTTTGGCCGATTAGTAATATAACCTTAAGGTTATTTCATTAATCCCATGCATGCCGTTTTCCATACAACTAATCATTCAACCCTAGAGTCACAATTAGAACCCTAATTCTCCCCGTGCCTCCAAGTTGAACATTTCCCAAAAAGTAAACTACCTCGTGGAAGATATAAGCTATTGTAATCAAGGGGATCTGAACGTGTTGGTGTATGATTGTAGAGGAACTACAAGTGGAGTTCTCGTTCGTGTTCGTAGAGCTAGTGGTAGTACATGCATCTAACGTACATATTGCTTAATCTATACTTTTACACGGATCCTGGTTTCGGGATCGTTTCCGCTTTGTTAATTTGATCGACATTGAATCACAACAATGGTATCATGAGATTCATGTTTTAAAGCATATTTTAGCATATTATTCATGATTTATGTGCTCGAATTGCCTGACATATTTTTTAGAACTTTTTTCTGCTGATTATTGGATGAATCGTGAAAAAATGTTGTTTTTGAAATGTGTCGGATTTTTCTTAATGTATTTTGAGTGGAAATAATTTCGAAATTCTGCCTCTAAGTTAGGCTTTTAGAGGGTTTTTCATTTAAAATCAATTAAATCGTGAATAAAAACGGCTTTAAAAATTAATTATGATTGCTAATAAATGTATAATTAATTGAGATTTTTTTTATTGATTTTTTATAATTATTATGACTTTTTAAAATTTATTTCGTTCATAAATTATAATCATAAACCCTAATTCTGAAAGCCCTAAATTAATGATTTTTTCGGTCGAAAATTGATTAGATTAATTGGTTAGATTTGAAATTTTTTTTAGGGGAGTAGGGGAATATGATTTTATGTCTAAATGGATCATTTAAAAATTTAAGGATTAAAATTTTGATTGGATTCGTTAATTTTAATCAATCACCTAAACAAATTTGATAAAAATCTGAAATTTAATTGTTTAGAATAATTTAAATGCTTGGATGGGTTTATCGAATGTATTCTGTTTTTTTTTTTATTGGAATTTTTCATTAAATTAGAATAAAAGTTAGCCTTTATTTATTATTTTCATGAATTAGATTATGTGAAATTTAATAATTCACCCACTTTAATTGTTTTTCGCAAATAAAAACGATTGGATTTGTTGAAATTATGAAATTTAAATTTTGCAACTTATATTCTCGGGAAAATAAATTGAATATTTTTTAGGTTGGACGAGCAACCACTCGCACTTGGGAGAGGGCTGTTTTCCGGATGATGTGCGTGTAGCCTTGTTGTGTGCGTGCATGTGCAGGGGAGACGAAGGCAGGGGCAGCAGGCTGCAGTGGCACGCACATGGCATGTGCCTTCCACCTGCCTTGTGTTGCGTGAGCGAGTGCTGGGCGAAGCCTTTGGGCGAGAAAGCGTGCACGTAGCACAGTGTGCCACAACGACGCGACAAGCCATATGTGATGGCCAGCTAGCGCGCACTGGGCGATGGAGCAGCAAGGTAGCGACGAGCGCGAACTCGTGCATGGGCCTTGTGCATGTGCGTTGTTGTGAGGGGCATGGGCCTTGCGGCCTATGTCTTGTGCGGAATGGCTGATGCACAGAGCATCGATGGGCTAGGCGCAAGCCAAATCCACGTAGCATCGTTTTGTGCAATTTTTCTTCGTTTTAATTCAAGGCCCAAGTTTTGGGCTTATTATTTCACGTAGGGGGTAACATTGGATTATATTAATATTTATTTTATTTAACTTGGGCTGGTCCTTGAGTTTAAATATTTAAAATTAAAAGTTCGAACAATATTGGTTTAAGTGAGAGCCTTTTAATGAAATTATTGAAATAAATTATTTTAATTAGTTCTCATAGGATAATCACTTTTAATTAAATAAAATTTGATTAGAATATAATTAAGGATTAATAATTTGGAATTGATTAATCTTTTTGAGCGCGTGTACATGAACGTGATTTTAATTAATCATGTAATTATGTGTAAGCTTACTTGGTTCATTCGTCTTAGAATACAAATGGGTTAATGCATATTATATTATTATGTATTGCAGGTTATACAGGTGACTAGTATGACCCAACTAGGATAGTTAAATACGGCATGCGAACCATTTTATCTTTGAATGTAAATTTTATATGTGGTCTGCGTACCATGAATTTTTGCTATAATAATTAGATTATTTATTCAATTACTTCTAGGTTAGCATTTAAAAATTGTAAGTTAGCATTTTGAATGTTTTTCAAGAGGTGCCAAGTTAACAAGATGGAGTTTGAAGATTGGATGCTTCAAGACCAAGTCACGGGACCATACTAGTTTACCAAATTTACTTATCCTTTTATATATTGGTGTTTGTATATTTTGCATGAGTATGTTGTTTGTATGTTTTGATTAAGGATTTAGTTCACTAAATAATCCAACCAACATAGAAACAACCATGTCCAAAGAATATTAAGTTTGAAAATTGCCTTCCTGTAGACACCGACTTTTGTCCCCATTCCCGAAAGGGAAGGTTCGATGATGAGAACATAAATCTCCACTTGGCAACGCATCTCCTATAAAATAACGAATCTCAAATCACCCTTTCATTTCAGCCAAAGCTTCCATTTATCGAAACCTGCTAAAAATAGTAGCTGCCCTAAAAGGTAATTGCTAAAAGTAGTAAGAATAAAAAGATAGAAACCTGTCAGAATTAGGTGTTGCACTCCAACATAAATCCTAAAAGAGATAGAAATTGTAAAAGGAATTCTATTCCTATCGCAATTCGTTAAAAGAGTTAACGTATTAATTAAACTCAAAACGAACCAAGAGTTCGTAAAGGGCCCAGACGCATTCCGTCGTAAATTGATACGCACCAAATAACTCGGATTAAGTCTCTTAATGGACTCCGTACTCTAGAGTCCAATATGACAAAGAATTCTGCCCAGATCCTATTTTCAACGCCCAACCCTGGGCGCCAAAATCTTTGACGCCCAGTGCTGGGCGCCGAAAATACCTCGGACGGATTCTTTTCCTAATCCGTTTCGTATTCATATTCCTGAAAATCTATCTTTCTACGCCACTTTTTCCTATAAATAGACCCCTAAAGCCGACGTGAAAACAACATGACACACACAATTCCATAACCTGAGTATTGACTCTAGCCTTAAGCCTAGCCTCACGCTGTGAAATTGATCCGACGTTCTGTCGCAATCGACCCAAAAGTCGAACAGAACGCATCCTGTCCCTTGTAGCTGATGAATTAAGCCTAAATACTGGAACATTGCTTGGAAACCCGAGATTCGTTAAATAAAAGGAGAAACAGCAAAGCTAAGTGGTTAGTTTTCTGAGAACCGTAACGCACCTCTCAAGGGTGCGTTGTAATGTGTCCCTCATATGATTTAATCGCTTTCATCACCCTTTTATAAAATTGCCAAACTATTAACTTGATTGATCTATCACGCCTAATAAGATAATACCTTGGACAATTGAATTATCATGCTAGGTACCTTAAATCAATCTAAATAAGATAATCACGATCGATTTAGTATTATGTGTTGCATATTGCCAAAATCAATTCAGAATAGTTTAATAGTTTAAACGCATGTCCCTTCAATTATTTATGCTGAGCTAGTAAGGATAACCTGCCTCTGGAGTTATCGATGAGCACTCCTCTCGGTAGTTAAAGTCCCCCGAACTCTCAATCTCTGCCCTGCGGGTGTACGTTGAGCGATCCCCACACCAGGGATCACAAGGGAACCTATGGCCGTCGTGGTCGAACATAATTGCACTCCCTTTATGTCACGATAATCGGGTTTTGTCAGTTTTTCTCATTGTCGTTAAAAACTAAATGTCGACTCCTATATTACTAGTCGATTGGGTGTAAACTCACAGGAAATCTAACTACACTTGATGTGACGACGTCACGCCCACGAGGGACGAGGTCATGCATTAGCCTCGTGATTTTTCGACCCCCTCACAGTGGCGACTCCACTGGGGAACGTTAATGAAATACTCGTGCTCGTAGGTAATCAAAATAGCCGAAGGGTGAAACGATCGTACTCCGCGTTTATTTCCTTATCAAGTTGGGACGACCTAAAAATCAGCATATTAATGTGAACGGACAGAACCGCATAACGAATCTCGGCTCCCTTGGCATGTTTCATCTCAGGAGTTGGGACTAAGGATACCCATCGCCAACCGGGGGGTGCATACGCTTCGAATGTTGTCCACTCGGCACTTTTCGCTAGTAGTACACCCGTCCCAAACCCAATCGCTCGCCCACTAAGGTCCTTCTCATTGGTGCATGCCCCCTTGGCTTACATCGTGATTGGCCTCTTGGGACGAAATTTGTCTGTTGAATGCACTACCTCGACCGGGGCATGTGTTGGATCTACGATAGAAGCGATACCAAGCCAGGCGCAAATATTACCCATAGAAGCCTATCATAAACTACGTGACATTATTTTTTGCTTCATGTTGTAATGCTAGTTATGTGTAGCGAATTATGTGATTATGTTGTGATTTTGTGTGACAAATAATACCGGAAAACCAACGACCCTAAAAATTTCCCAAACATTCATAAACACCGATTGGCCAAAGAGTTATACCAAGATACGTGTTCCGCAACCCCGGGCGATCGCCACAAAAATAAGCGACGCCTAGGATGGCCTGTAACGGATCCCACAACGCTGCACAACGTGTAAAGAACGCTATTAGGCAAGCACGCAAAATTAAGTCGCATGTACGAAGAAAATAGACGAACAGAATACGAGTACCAGTCAGGGACGCATTTTCAGCGCCCCTGGCTGGGCGCCAATTATTTCATCGCCCCTGCTGGGCGCTGAAGTTGCTGCTTGGCCTTTTGGCTAGGCACAACAGCCTCGGTGCCCGCGCATAAAATATACATAGCAATAAAAATAATTCGTAACAAATTTTCTACGAGGAAGTATGAAAAAGGCACTCGATTCTAAGAACGACTTATAAATTAAACAACTCCTTGTGTTGTTATTAGGCCTCCTATGACGACAATGTTCGGCACCAAAACCGAGCATGCCAATTAAATGACCTTGAATGTAACATGGGAAAAGTATTCAAAAAATGATGTTCGAATAAAGTTTTCAAGGAAAAAAAACGTTCGAATAAAAAATAAATAAATCCGAGTCTAGACTAGGCTATGCCAAAGTACAATCTAAATCCTAAGTCTTAGTTGTCTTATACATTAGAATCGGTCCTAATGCTTGGTGTCGTTCTGCAAGTTAAAAGGTCAAACCATATTGAGTCTCCCTTCCTAACATTTAAAAGAAATCAATAAGCACCCATATGTAATTGTCATCCCTTGCTAGGAATCTAAGGCCTCAATAATCTCTCTCACCAATAAAAAAGAATATATTATGTAATTCAAGTATTTGCAAAATGGAAACAGTCACATTCGGAAAATCATCCCTCTGTAGTTGCACAACCCCCAAAGTGAGCCTAAGGTGTCAATACCATGGGCAAAAAAATAAAATAAAAAAATAATGGCCTCAAGGCTTATGATCACATTGGGTCACGACTATCATAGTCCTCTCGAGCCGCTCGCTCCTTGAAGTACTCCTAAGTACGGACTAAAAGATTTTCCATGAATGCAACATGACGAACCATGAAAATACCCAAATCGGCATGCCATAAGGCTACCATTGGGGTAAAGCAATACACACTAAGAGAGAAGCCGCACTAACGATTCTAGTCTTGCAAAAATGAAAATTCGATCTCCCCAACTGACTACCTTGCCAATATTAAGCAAAATGGCGCATGACAAATGAACAACCAAGGGTTAAAATCTAAAGTGTCAACCAAAGAAAATTATGGTCCAATTAGCCTAAGTTCGAGTCGCTTGGTCATGTATTATAGGCTTACGCCACGTCATCATTTTGAGTCTAGGCCACCTCCTTGTATTCATACACGGGTTATAATCAGAAAAATTAATGAAAGTTCGAGTCTAAATCACAACTTCCAATTAAATCCCGGAAACTGGAATCTGAAAAGAAGCAAAAAATTATTTTCGATGTAATTCTTTCGTTAAATTTCAATAAAGTAAAAAACAACATTTTGAATCTACGCTATTTACACATTTTAAGAAACGACTAAATATGCTTGCAAAGTAAGACAATTTAAAGGTCCACCCTAGGCCTACTAAAGTTAAAGGTCCACTATAGGCCTACCAAACGAGGCTCACTCAGTCTCGCCTCGTGACTCAAAGACCACAACCATCTACCTTTTAGCCCAAATAAAAAAAAAAAATGAAGGATTTATGTTGGGGAGAAATCCCAAGCAAAAAGAAAAAAGAGAAAGAGAAAAGGGAAAACGAAAAGAGCGAGCCATGAAATACTTAGCCCGTACCTCCCAAAGTGCGAAATTTACCCAAGTAAAAGAAGGAAAAGAATTGAGTCAACCAACCCAAATCATACCACAAAAACTACATAAAGTTCTACGGTCTTCTACCCTTTCCAATCCTCATGCTTGACTAATACCTATACGAATTATCCTATCTCATTCAACCCATCTTTCAAGCCGTCTTGAGTCACGAATAAAAAAAGAGAAAAATGAAAAGTACATTCTACGCTTAACGTAAAAAAAAAATATAAAGTAATAAAAAAGAAACTTTGCAAAGCGCATTTAAAGTTCGTCTAAAAAGAAAAAGAAGCATTTAGCGCACAAAAAAAGATTCGCAAATATTTGGCACAAAACGAAAAGGAGCAGCGTAAAAAGGCAGCCCAGAACGCGTTTTCAACGCCCAGCCCTGGGCGCCAAAAATAATAACGCCCAGCCCTGGGCGCCGTTCTTGCTTATCACTTTTCAACTCCCAATTCCTAAAAGTGTTCGTATATTTTCCTACATACATGCGGAAGAATAACGAACACTTGGGGGGTAGAAGATCGTATAAAATACGCAAAATACGGGCGCTCCAAAAATTTCGTACACTTATTTCACCCTATTTCAAACATTACGGTTCCACTCGAACGTACTTGTTTAAAATCGGCATTCTAAAAAACCATTTTCTGGCTAAGAACTACGCAAGACCTGATTCCAAATTAAATCTATTTAAGGCGGATACGTAGGCAATCCATGATTCGGTCCAACCAATTTGCAAAAATGTTAAAGTCTATAGAATAACAAGAATAAAAATAGAGTCCCTTATTGAAATTTAATTACTTGCAATCCAAGTCGAAAAAAAAATTTAAGCCAAAGGAAGAATCCAAGTCATCAAGATGCCAAAATGAGCACACATCGAAAAATAATAAGGGCACGTACCCTTGCCAGAAGGAGCACTCACACTTTTAGGCACTGAGCCAATACTCAAAAGATCGCTTTGCCTCAATTGAATGGGGGATAGCGTGAGCGTCCATGACCTCTAAAATACTCGACGTGACCCTCCCTAAAACGAACTAACTCACTTAAAGACCTTCTTTCACCACTAGACACAGTCATAATCGCCAACAAGTAGTAAAGGCAGTAAGCTTGCAATAATGAGGATTGTTCTACGGCATCGCCCCATCGTTCCTTTGAACTCAGGGCACCCGTTCATGGTAATTCAAATGCTTGCGAATCCCCTTTGAAAAAAAAAATCAGACATTGTCAATAGGACTTGGCACTTAACCAAGGATCACCCTACTCAGACATATAACACGGGCATCTAAAATCGAAATCTGAAAGCATCATTAATGAGAAGACATAATAGCAACTGGGGGCTAAAAATTGAAAGGATAGAGCTAGGGAAAGGACTAAGTATACCTTGACCTTTTGGGCAGAAATACACCAAGTAAATCTAAGTCAATTTGAAAACGGTTTATATTCCCGCAAATCTGGAAAAGATGGCCCTAAAAGCCTAAAGCATGTGCCACACGGGCACAAGTAATATCTTGACGCCTGCACCCTGGCTTCCAGCAAATCCTTAGACATCATTCCAAAAATCGTAACAGTATTTTGATTCACTCATGTAATCCTGTACGGACCCTTCTATAAGTCGACTTACTTAGGACACCTCGGATTGTACACAGCAGAACTCGGATTTCAAATAATTTTCAAAGACTTCTTCGAACATAATAAAGTGTCGTTGGTTTAAGCTAAGTATGCATTTATCTCGATGTTGCAAGTGAGTCAAAAAGATTTCTAAATATGATTATGGGTAAAGAAAGGAACCTAGCTTTTGGTCAAGGCACACTTCAACATGTGACTACCTTGACCATGGCAATGTCGCACAATACGACATTTACAAGAAAAGTAGGAAATCACTACTCGAACGTACCTCGCACTAAACGAGTCTGGTTCAAACTATTCATGATCCATGTCACCATGAATACATAAAAACGTATGCCAAGCATTATAGCACCAAGCCATTCCCGTAGCTACAATTGGGGGCTTGAGAAAAACACTCTAAAATGCTCGAAATGACGATTTTATCACAAATTCTTGACGCTAATGCTATGCACACGTCATAAGGGCACAATCCTATGGTTTGATCGTGTAAAACGAACCTTAGAATGGCTACAACCCCTCCCAAATTTTAAGCGCTACTTAAAATATATAAAGTCATCCCACTAGCAAGGGTAACTGAAAATCGCGAGTCACCAAAACTCCGATCAAACTACTGCACATAACGCTCGCCCTACAAGCGCCCGTTACACAGTCTACGTCGTTCCAAAGCAAAAGCGAAAGATAAAAATCAAGGATAAAAACAAGAAAGAAACATCTATGAATCCTCGCATCGAACGAAGTAATAAGCCGTGCACACCCACGCAGAAGGTGCTACACTTGTTCGAACACCTGAACAAGGCGTGATGAAGTGCTCCAATGAAAAAAAAATAATAATAATATCCCAACACCTGGAGGAATATTCTAAGACACGCTGTTAGGCCACACAAGCCTACGTCGCACCATAAGTTCAACCATCCCACGGTACAAGTCTAAAAAAAAGAGTAAGGCATATTGCACTAATGCGGGCACAACCAAGAGCATGTGTAAAAGAGGGAAAGACTACTTATCGCCCAAATTCAAAATGCAAGCCACACGACTTCTACATTAAGGATTAAAGGTAGCAAAACATTACCTACCACGGAAGGGATAGCTCGCACCTACACGAGCGGAACCCCAAGGCATCTTTTTCGAAAAACCTACAAAAATCGTACGCCAAAAGGAAGCATCCCAACATGCATACTTGGGGGCTCCAAGCTACGAAACGACCATAGCAAAATAAAAAAAAAGTCTCAAAGCAAATGTTTGAATGATCAAAAGGGCACGATGCTTGAGCCCACTTCATGAATGGGGCTGAACCCTATCAAGCTTGTAAGAAAACTATTCAACATCAGTCGTTGCTAAAAAAAAAATGATTCAAGAAAAATGATTAATGGACCGCACGCAACGGCCATTCTATGAACGCTCGTTCGCACATACATTCTAAGTATCGAACATTCACGAACACGTTCAAAAGAAAAAAATATACGTTCAAAATAAACAACAAGAGCGATCAAAGTCTTACGCCTCAAGGTATGTTCCTCTGGCCATATAGACTCGCCCGACTATTGCAATAACTGTACGCCACACCGTAGTCCACCAATCGGCTACGGCTTCTCGAGAAATCATCACGAGAAAGTCCTGCCTGGGACGCACTTTCAACGCCCAGGACCAGGCGCCAGATATTCCGACGCCCAGCTCTGGGCGCTGATAATCAAAATAAAGAAAAACAAAAGAGAAGAGAATACGTAGAATTTCCAAGTGAAATAAACGAACGAACAAGAGGCCAACTGTGTCATCAAAAGACCAGCCCAAACAACATTTTCAACACCCCACCTGGGCGTGAATTATTTCAACACCCCATCTGGGCGTGAATTATTTCAACGCCCAGGCCTGGGCGCCGAAAATGAGCCCAGGCCCAAAAAAGGCCCTGACTTCTATAGGGCCCTGCCGTATCGACTCGAAAATTGCCGATTTCTTTACTGAAAGTCGCACCTCACGGCTTTGTTAAGAGTAGCACACCACTACAAAGATCGCTCGCACTTACGAGCACGATCCCAAACACGATCAAGGACATTACAAAATGCGTATCCCCAAGGAACCTCTTTGACAAGAAAAGACCGTCAAGCACGAGTGCTTGGGGGCTCGAAAGAAAGTATATATTTCAAAAGAAAGTATGCAAAGTTAAAACAATATTCCCAGACTACGCTGTACGAAGTCCCGTGTTTGGGAAATCTCAAAAAATAAAACCAGATTACGACCTCAAGACAAAGGTTGCCGTTAATTAATACTTATACATAGTCCCCTAATCAAGGACCCGAGTAGTGGCAAAATTGAGCCGTAAAGACTAGCTCAAAACCATGAAAGATGATGACAACGAGACAATGGTCCGTCTAAGCACGTTGTCAACCCACATTCGGTTGCAACTAAATCCGAGCATCCCTCGAAAGAAAATAAATTCTTAAAAAAACAATAACATGCTCGCCATCTTCAGCCGGCGGGGTCTGCGTCACTAACCGCGCAGGTCCTCAGTTTTCGAAAATGAAAAGAAAATAAATTCTTCAAAAACAAAACAGGCTCGCCATCTTCAGCCGGCGGGGTCTACGCCACAAACCGCGTAGGTCCTTATTTTCAAAACATCAAAACAAATTCGTCCACTTCTATCGGACGGGGCGTCCACCCTCAGTGGATAGGCTCGCCCACCTTCAGCGGGCGGGGTCTGCGCCACTAACCACGCAGGTCCTCAGTTTTCGAAAATGAAATCTTCAAAAAAATCTTCAGCCGGCGGGATCTACGTCACAAACCGCGTAGGTCCTTATTTTTCAAAACATCAAAACAGATTCGTCCACTTCTATCGGACGGGGCGTCCACCCTCAGCGGACAGGCTCGCCCACCTTCAGCGGGCGGGGTCTGCGTCACTAACCGCGTAGGTCCTTAATCGCTGCAGCGATAACTTTTTTATGGTTTCCCTTTTCAAAAAATAAAAGGATGGTTTCCCTTTTCCAAAACTCAAAGGATGGTTTCCCTTTTCCAAAAATCAAAGGACCGTTTCTCTTTTCAAAAATCAAAAAATTGGTTTTCCGCTTTTCCAAAAAAGAGTGATGTGCTGGATTTTCCTTCGTTTTACGTCCTATAAAAACAAGGGGGTTTTCTCGTTTAGCTAACCCTGAAAATGAGAATCTTTTAAAAAAAATTTACCTCGTGATTGGGCTTGGCCAGGCCTGGTTACATTTTATAGCTTTAATTTCGAAAACATCTGTAGATACTTCCAATGACAAAGTGAGGGAGTTTCTACACATCTGCAGGTACTTCCAATGACAAAGTGAGGGAGTTTCTATACTTAACAAATTCCAATGACACGTGAGGAATGTGTTAACACTTCAAGTGATGACCTTTAAGTCAAATGTTTTCACTCGGGGGCTCGTGAGACCCTCGCAAAACAGGTCACATACACCATGGCTTGTATGACGCACTCCGTCCAGTACTTTGACCATCGTCTTATTCCAAGACTGAGTCGAAGTGGGGGCTAACTGTAGACACCTACTTTTGTCCCCATTCCCGAAAGGGAAGGTTCTATGATGAGAACATAAATCTCCACTTGGCAACGCATCTCCTATAAAATAACGAATCTCAAATCACCCTTTCATTTCAGCCAAAGCTTCCATTTATAGAAACCTGCTAAAAATAGTAGCTGCCGTAAAAGGTAATTGCTAAAAGTAGTAAGAATAAAAAGATAGAAACCTGTCAGAATTAGGTGTTGCACTCCAACATAAATCCTAAAAGAGATAGAAATTGTAAAAGGAATTATATTCCTATCGCAATTCGATAAAAGAGTTAACGTATTAATTAAACTCATAACGAACCTAGAGTTCGTAAAGGGCCCAGACGCATTCCGTCGTAAATTGATACGCACCAAATAACTCGGATTAAGTCTCTTAATGGACTCCGTACTCTAGAGTCCAATATGACAAAGAATTCTGCCCAAATCCTATTTTCAACGCCCAGCCCTGGGCGACGAAATCTTTGACGCCCAGTGCTGGGCGCCGAAAATACCTGGGACGGATTCTTTTCCTAATCCGTTTCGTATTCATATTCCTGAAAATCTATCTTTCTACGCCACTTTTTCCTATAAATAGACCCCTAAAGCCGACGTGAAAACAACATGACATACACAATTCCATAACCTGAGTATTGACTCTAGCCTTAAGCCTAGCCTCACGCTGCGAAATTGATCCGGCGTTCTGTTGTAATCGACCCAAAAGTCGAACAGAACGCATCCTGTCCCTTGTAGCTGATGAATTAAGCCTAAATACTGGAACATTGCTTGGAAACCCGAGATTCGTTAAATAAAAGGAGAAACAGCAAAGCCAAGTGGTTAGTTTTCTGAGAACCGTAACGCACCTCTCAAGGGTGCGTTGTAATGTGTCCCTCATATGATTTAATCGCTTTCATCACCCTTTTATAAAATTGCCAAACTATAACTTGATTGATCTATCACGCCTAATAATATAATAGCTTGGACAATTGAATTATCATGCTAGGTACCTTAAATCAATCTAAATAAGATAATCACGATCGATTTAGTATTATGTGTTGCATATTGCTAAAATCAATTCAGAATAGTTTAATAGTTTAAACGCATGTCCCTTCAATTATTTATGCTGAGCTAGTAAGGATAACCTGCCTCTGGAGTTATCGATGAGCACTCCTCTCGGTAGTTACAGTCCCCCGAACTCTCAATCTCTGCCTTGCGGGTGTACATTGAGCGATCCCCACACCAGGGATCACAAGGGAACCTATGGCCGTCGTGGTCGAACATAATTGCACTCCCTTTATGTCACGATAACCGGGTTTTGTCATTTTTTCTCATTGTCGTTAAAAACTGAATGGCGACTCCTCTATTACTAGTCGATTGGGTGTAAACTCACAGGAAATCTAACTACACTTGATCAGACGACGTCACGCCCACGAGGGACGAGGTCATGCATTAGCCTCGTGCTTTTTCGACCCCCTCATACTTCCTAATCAAGCACTTATAAAAGTCTTTGAACCTAAGATAGTAGGTTTTCGCCAAAGTGAGGTGCTATTTTAGTATTCCTGGATAGTAAGGTATCCCGAAGGAATACATTGATTTTGGTTATAAGTCAAACAATATTGGCATATATTGTGGCAATGGGATAAGTTATAGCATTAACTTGTTAACCAAGAGTAGTTTGGATATTACTAGCAATTGGTTTTTGCTTACCTAAAATCTTATAAGGATTAAGACAACCCAAAGCATGCTTAAGACTTAGAGAGGGTCTTGGATTCATTTCATTCATTCATGGACCATGTTTTGTTTGCATGAATGAATGTTTAATAGATTTAATGATCGCATGTTTGCTTTTATTTCAAAGTTATTGAAGGATTATGAATGGTTATTTATTGCAAATCCTTTTCAATTGTAGAAAGTCTAAAATAACACTCAAAGGATCATAAATTCTAGATGTCAAGTTGAACTTGACTAACTTTCTTGAACGGGAAAGGAAACTTATCAAAGTTTTTAAAGCTAACGATATGGACTTTGTTGTCAAGCACCCTTTCCCTAACTATTATGTGAAGGATATGACTCCAGAAAGGCACGGAAGCTGGGCCATTCACAAGTGCCTTGTCTTGGAATTAACTTATTCTAGACTCTATCCCTACAGATTGAAGAGAGAGGTTCAATATTTATGAGCCTCATGCACTCCTAAGGCATCTCAGAGATAGGTGTCGTGTGAGGTATCAACCCTATGGCCAAGCGGTTGGCAGTAAGGTTGATGAATTGGCTAATTCAATGAGCAATCTCAAGCTCATTACCTCACAAGATTCGTGCATGAAGGACGAACTTCATGAGGCAAAAAAATACATTATTATGGCCAAGATGGATAAGAACACACCAATCCGGTCTCATGTGAACACAATGGTTGGAATGTTCAATCACATTGAGGCTCTTGGTGGTTCCATCAAAGAGCCAATAACTATAGATTTTATGCTAAACTCTCTTTATAAGGGCTATGAGAGATTCAAGATGAAATATCTCTTTAACTAGAAAAGACCACATTCAGTGAGATGCTAGAAATGCTGTTTTACTTAAAAAGCTTAAGTATGAACCATTGAATATGAAGTGCACAAAATTCAAGAAAGTAGGGGGAAGAAAGCAAGTTGCATCTTTATTCACTCTTGGAGGGAAAGTGGCGGCTTCCAAGAGGAAGATGAATAGAAATACTTCTTCTTCTACGGTGTAATGCTTCTATTGTGATGAAATTGGTCATTAAAAGAGAGATTTCCCTACGAGAAAGGAAGATGAGAAGGGCGAATATGTTGCTTCTGCTTCGGGTATGTATGTTACACATTGTAATCTTACGAATTCTACTTCTTGGGTATTACTGGTTGTGGATCGCACTTATGTTCTAATTCACAAGGGCTAAGGAGAAGTAGAAGGCTTGATAAAGGCGAGAAGGATTTACGCGTGGGAAATGGAGCATAGATTGCTGCATTTGTCGTAGGATCTTATTTTATATCTTTTCCTAATGGTTTTGTTTTGGAACTAGAAAACGGTTTCTATGTTCCTAGTATCACAAGAAACATAATTTCTGTTTCAAGTTTGGATTCAAAAGGTTTTAGTTTTCAATTTAAAGAAAATAGTTGTTCTTTTTCCTTGAATGACATGTTTTATGGTAATGCACAACAATAAAAATGGTCTATATGTGCTTGATACGAACAAACAAAACTTGAACATTAATACCAAAAAGGCTAAAACTGGTGATTCGGATCTCACATATCTGTGGCGTTGTCGATTAGGCCATATAAACATAAACGTATAAAACGACGTCAAAGGAAGGGAATTCTACAATCATTCGACTTGGAGAAGATTGATCAATGCGAATCATGCTTACTTGGCAATATGACAAAGAAAACTTTCTCAATGTTGGGAGAAAGAGCAAGCGCATTACTAGGGCTAATACATACGAACGTATATGGGCCTATGAGTTGGAAAGCTAGAGGTGATTTAAGCTATTTCATAACGTTTACAGATGAATTCAGTAGATATGGCTATATTTACTTAATGAAACACAATTCAGAATCATTTGAGAAATTCCGTGAATTTCATAGGCTAAATGTGTTTGAAGTTGTACTAGCAAGAAGTGTGTTTAGGAATGTGTTTAGAAGATGTGTTTAGAAAATGTGTTTGGTAGGAGTGAAAAGGCTTTGAACTTTGCTTCACTTGATTCCAACCTTGTTCTTGAATTAGCTTTGACGGCCTTAGAGCCAAATAAAAAGTTATTTTGTTAAATTCCGCTCGAACATGCTTTGCTTTGAATTGGCACATTTGGAAAAAAGACAACAACAACAATTGAATTTTGAATTTTGATTTAATTTTTAGGATGCCCTTAATTGAGGAAATTTTGATTTTTTTTGTATTAAAGTGGCTGGGCCTCGGAATAAGGTTGCCTACGTGTCCCGTTAAGGAATCAGGCCGAACGTAGTTCTACCTGCAGAACCTTTTGAATTTGACTTTGAATTTTGAATCTAGAAGTTAGACATAGAACTTCTTGAGCTGATCGAGGTTCGTCAAAGAACAGAACTTAGTCCCATCGGCATCTGTTAATTCGACTGCTCCCCCGGAGAGGATTTTCTTGATAATGTATGTATGGTCCTGCCCAGTTGGGTTTGCATTTTCCCCTTGGGTCCATGACGCTTTTGCGAAGGGCTTTCAGGACAAGCTCGCCTTCCCTGATGTTTCGGGTTCTGACCCTCTTGTTGAAATGTCTGGCAACTTGGCGCTGATAGACTTGTACATGGTGAGCGGCTTGAAGCTGACGCTTATCGAGCATGATTAGCTCATCATATCTTGCTTGTACCCATGCAGCTTCTGGGATTTTGCTTTTGAGGACTATCCTTAGAGAAGGTATCTCCAGCTCGATAGGTTGTACTGCTTCCATTCCATAGACCAATGAAAATGGGGTTGCGCCCGTTGAGGTGCGGATTGAAGTTCGATACCCCTACAATGCGAAGTGCAGCTTCTGTGGCCAGTCCTTGTAATTGGTTTTCATTTTCATGATGATGGTTTTGACATTCTTGTTGGCTGCTTCGACTGCCCCATTAGTTTGCGGGCGGTAAGGCGAAGAACGGTGATGTTGAATTTTGTACTCGGTGAATAGATCTTCACACTCTCCTTGAAAATGGGTTCCCTGGTCACTGATGAACTCGTGAGGAACTCCGTATCTGCATATGATGTTTTCCTGTATGAACTGGGCCACTTGCTTGGAACCCAACACTTTGAATGACCTGGCTTCGGCCCATTTGGTGAAATAGTCGATGGCGACCAGTATGAACTCATGACCCCCGGTGCTTGTTGGAGTGATTTTGCCGATGACGTCGATACCCCAGCCTGAGAATGGCCATGGTGATGACTGAGAATATAGCAAGGACGGGGGAATGTGCTTTAGATTCGCACACTTTTGGCAGGTAGGACATTTCTTGACAAAGAAGTAGCAATCCCGTTCTAGGGTAGTCCAGTAATATCGAGCCCTGATGACTTTGAGGGCCAACATCTTCCCATTCATGTGGGTACCACAGACTCCGGCATGTACGGCGTCCATGACTCTTTGTGCTTCGTGTTTATCGACACATCGTAGATTGGGGCCGTTAGGGGACCTCTTGTATAAAACGCCGCCTTCTATGACGAAATTGGCTGATTGTAGCCGTAAAGCCCTTTGACTCTTGCTTGAAAAGTGTGGGGGATATTCAGAGTTTTGCAAATACCTTTGAATGTATGTAAACCAAGGTTCCTCTGTGTCGTCAATAGCATGGACATATGCTGCTTCTTGACGTGTTTCACTTGTAAGTGGCATTTCAGCCTTGCCATTTGGAATGTTAATCATTGAAGCCAGCTTTGCTAGTGCGTCGGCGAATTGATTCTCCTCTCTCGGGAGGTATGTATAGCGAAGCTCTTCTACTTGCTCAGACAACTTCTTAAGATATGATTGGTATGGAGCCAGGGTTTCTCTCCTTACTTTCCATTTGCCGGAAATTTGATTGATGATCAGGGAGGAATCCCCGTAGACTCGAAGTTTCTGGACACCCAATGCTAAGGTGGCTTCCAGGCCCATAATGCATGCTTCATATTCTGCCGCATTGTTTGTGACGTTGAATTGCAGTTTTGCTGATATAGGAATGTGGGTGCCGTCTGGGGCTACTAGAATTACTCTAACACCACATCCATTCTGATTTGAAGCACCGTCAAAGTGCAGCGACCAACTGTCATCGCTTGTCATTAGGATTTGCTCGTCGGGTAAGTCATAATCCTCCTCTTCTACCTCGACGGGACAATCGGCTAGGAAGTCTGAGACTGCTGAACCCTTGAAAGACTTTTGAGGGGTGTACTTGATATCGAATTCTGCTAGCATGACCAACCATCTGGATAAACGTCCGTTGAGAGCTGGTTTTTGAAATAAGTACTTGAGAGGATCCACTTTGCTGATTACATGCACTGTATGGGAAAGCATGTAGTGCCGTAGTTTCTTTGTAGCCCAAACCAAGGCGATGCTGAGTTTCTCGAGCTAAGTGTATCTGGTTTCGTACTCGATCAACTTTTTTCTTATGTAGTATATGAAGGAAATAATGCCCTTGGTCCAAGTATGCATATAATATTAAGTCTAATAAATGCGGTTCAGTATTAATTAACAAGTTAATAATTCACTGAGATCAAGTGAGCTGAATGCCTAGCTAGAGGCCGCTTCAGTTCAAGTGGAATTAATGATATTAATCCACAACTTACTCTTGACTGAACCCGTAGGGTCACACAAATAGTACGTAAACGGATCAAGTATTTAATGGCATTAAATACTCCATCTATGGATATTCGGAATCGACGGATCTTGGTTTCAGTGGGAGCTAAGATCGTCACAAGCAAGAAATGAATACTCCGGAAACGATGATATTGTCGGAAACGGAAATATGGATCGTATCGGAAATATAAATATTATCTAAGTCGTAGATGTTGCCGAAACGGAAACATGGTACGTATCGGAAAATATTATCGGAAATGGAAATATTGCCGGAATCGGAAATATTGCCGGAAACGGAAATATTGTCCGAATCGGAAATATTATCGGAATCGGAAAATAATTCCGGAAACGGAAATATTAAATATTTGTTCGAAACGGAAATTAATTCCGGAATCGGAAATATTAAATATTGTTCGTATTGGAAATGAATTCCGGAACCGGGAATTTAATCGGAAGCGCATCGTACGAATTAGCATCGGACGAGGCTTGCTAGACGAAGGCCCAACACGAAGCCAGGCCCGCGCCCAGCAAGCCGAGCGCCCAACATGGAGCTGCCACGCCTCGCCAGGCCCAGCGCAAGGCCAGGCCCAGCAAGGCCTTGGCGCGCGCAAGCTAGGCGTGCTGTTGGGCTGCGAGCAGCGGCTGCTCGTGTGGGCCGCAAGGCCTGCGCGGGTGGTGCGATGCTCGTGGCCATACTATGCTCATGTTCGTAACGAATCCTAATCCTATCGGAATTCTTGTATTGATTAAATCCTAATCCTAATCCTAATAGGTTAAGTTTATTATTTAGAGTTCAAGTTGGATTCTAATTAATAAATCCAAATCCTAGTAGGATTATAATTCCTTTTCCATACCTCTATAAATAGGAGCCTAGGGTCATAATTTATAGATACAATTGAAGTATTCTAAAGGTAAGATTTTGAAGAAAAATCAGCCATACACGTACTTGCACCTAAATAGCCGAAATTCCTAAGCTACCTTAAGGGCGATTCTAGTTGGTCAAGCTTAAGGCGGATCCGGACGTGCTGTGGACTATCTACGGAGGGACGACACTTGGAGTCCTAAAGACTTGTTCTTGTTCGGTTCGGGCGCAGCTAGGGAGGGCACGCAACAAAGTGCATGCATCTAAACTATGCTAAATGATTATGTGTAAATAATATGCTTTTCTGGCTTTATGGTTTTTCCGCATGATTTATGTTTTGTCATCTAAATCATAACCTAACAGTGGTATCACGAGCCTCTTATTATTTTCATAATCTAAATTGCATAAACATGGTTAAATTTTACAAATTTGCAAAGAATTTAAAGGGGTGATTAATTTTCGTAATCGTTAATTAATTGCAAATTGCATTTATTTAATTATATGTACGCAGTTTATTTAATTATATGTACGCAGTTATTTAATTGCAAATTGCGTTTATTTAATTATATGTACGCAGACACCTACTTTTGTCCCCATTCCCGAAAGGGAAAGGTTCGATGATGAAAACATAAATCTCCACTTGACAATGCATCTCCTATAAAATAATGAATCTCAAATCCCCTTTTCATTTCACCCGAAACCTGCTATTTATAGAAACCTGCTATTTATGGAAACCTGCTAAAAATAGTAACTGCCGTAATAGGTAGTTGTTAAAAGTGGCAAGTCATAAAAGATAGAAACCTGTCAGAATTAGGTGTTGCACTCCAACATAAATCCTAAATGAGATAGAAATTGCGAGAGAATCCTATTCCTAATATGATTCGAAAGTAAGAGTCACGTATTAATTAAAATCCTAACGAGCCTAGAGTTCGTAACGGGCCCAGACGCATCCCGTCACAAGGTTAATACGCACTAAAGGACTCAATTAAATCTCAAATACTCCGGATTCTAGGAATCCGAGTCTGACTAAGAAAAACAGCCCAGACCCTATTTTCAACGCCTGGCTCTGGGCGCCGAAATCATCGGCGCCCAGGCCTGGGCGCTGAAAATACCTGGTACGTGTTTTTTCCTAATTCCTCGTGAATTAGAGTTCTGCAATTCTATCTTTCCACGAACTCTTTCCTATAAATAGACCCTTAAGTTCGACGTGAAAAGAACACAACAACACACAATTATATTCTGAGTATTGACTCTAAACCCCTAAGCCTAAGCCTCACGCTGCAAAACTGATCACGCGTTCTTTCGCAATCGATCCATAAATCGAACAGAATGTATCCCGTCCCATAATTTGAGATTCGTTAAATAAAAGGAGAAATAGCAAAGTCAAAGTGGTTAGTTTTCTGAGAACCGTGACGCACCTCTCAAGGGTGCGTCGTAATGTGTCCCTTTTCTATGATTTAATTGCTTTCCTCACCCTTTTATGAACTGTTAAACTAACTAAAATCTGATTGTTCGATCACGCTTAATAAATATGATATTTTTGGGAAATTGGATTATCATGCTAGGTCCCTTAAAACAATCTAAATCAGATAATCGCGTTCGATCTAGTACTATATGTTGCATATTGATAAAATCAACTCAGATTAGTTTAATAGTTAACGCATGTCCCTTCAATTATTTATGCTGAGCTAGTAAGGATATCATGTCTCTAGAGTTATCGAAGAGCGAGTACTCCTCTCGGTAGTTACAGTCCCCCGAACCCTCAATCTCTACCCTGCGGGTGTACGTTGAGCGATCCCCACCACCAAGGATCACAAGGGAACCTACGGCCGTCGTGGTCAAACATAATTGCACTCCCTTTATGTCACGATAACCGGGTTTTGTCAGTTTTTCTCATTGTCGTTAAAAACTGAATGGCGACTCCTATATTAGTAGTCAATTGGGTGTAAACTCACAGGAAATCCAATTACACTTGATTTGACAAAAAGAAGTGTCACACCCACGAGGGACAAGGTCACGCATTAGCCTCGTGCTTTTTCGATCCCCTCACAGTGGCTACTCCACTGGGGATAGTGAAGGAAATACTCGTGCTTGTACGTAATCAAAATAGCCGAAGGGTGAAACGATCCTACCCCGCGTTTATTTCCCAATCAAGTTGGGACGACCTGAAAATCAGCATATTAATGTGAACGGACAGAACCGAATAACGAATCTTGGCTCCCTTGGTGTTTCATCTTGGGAGTTGGGACTAAGGATACCCATCCCCAACCGGGGGGTGCATACGCTTCGAATGTTGTCCACTCGGCACTTTCGCTAGTTGTACACCCGTCCCGAACCCAATCGCTCGCCCATTAGGTCCCTCTCGCCTGCATGCCCCCTTGGCTTGCACTTGCGGGTTGGCCTCTTGAGCGAAATTCGTTTGCTGAAGACACTACCTCGATCGGGGCATGTGTTGGATCTACGATAGAAGCGGTACCAAGCCAGGCGCAAATAACTACCCATAGAAGCCTATCATAGACTACATGACATATTATTATTGCCTCATGATGGAATGTTAGTTATGTGTAGCGAAATATATGATTGTGTGTGACAAACTGTCCTAGAAAAACCAA
This sequence comes from Spinacia oleracea, assembly GCF_020520425.1. NCBI lineage: Eukaryota > Viridiplantae > Streptophyta > Magnoliopsida > Caryophyllales > Amaranthaceae > Spinacia > Spinacia oleracea. Next base: position 49,671,928 of record NC_079488.1, read on the forward strand.
CGACCTTAAAAATTGCCCAAACATTCATAAACCAATTTGCCAAAGAGTTATACCGGAATACGTATTCCGCAAACCCGAAGGATCGCCACAAAAATAAGCGACGCTCGGGATGGCCTGTAACGAATCCCACAAACGCTGCACAACGCGTAAAGGACGTTATTAGGCAAGCACGCAAAATCGAAGTCGCGTAAACAAAAGTAGACGCAAACAGAAAACGAGAACCAGCCAGGGACGCATTTTCAACGCCCCTGGCTGGGCGCCAGAATTTCTCACGCCCCTCGCTGGGCGCTGAAGTTGCTGCTTGGCCTTCTGGTCAGGCGCAGCAGCCTCGGTGCCCACGCAAAAGGAAAATACGTAGCACAAAAAAACGTTCGTAAAAAGAATTGCTACGAGGGCGTAAGAAAAGCACTCGATTTCAAAAGCGACTCGTAAAAAATTAATAACTCTTTGCGTCGTTGTTAGGCCTCCTACGACGGCAATACTCAGCACTAAAAACCGAACATGCTAATAATTATGAATGTCACACGGGCAAGTGTTTCGAAAATCCAAAGAATGACCAAAAGAAAAAAACTAAAAAGTGTACCAACAAAAGAAAGAGTGAAAAACCAATAGAGAGAGTCGAAGTCTAGACTAAGTAACACTTGAAACTTTGGGACCTAAACTTTAGCTTATCTTATGCATAGGACTGGTCCTGCCACTTGGTGCCGATCAGGATATCAACGGTTAGTGCGCCTCGAAGATACATCGCCAGCACCAGGTTTAGTGACTCCAAGCTCCGTCCGTCATCCCTCATTTCAAGGATCTCCGCTTCCCCAACCTCGATTCGCACCCTCAAACATGTCCATCGAAGAATTGCAAGAGCAGATGGCTCAAATGACCCAACTCATGGAAAAAACAACTCATGGAATGGCCGAAACTGCAGACGACCTTTACGGGTTTCAAATGGAAGAAACAATTCAGTTCATCGAAGATTATGATCCAGCATTTCTAGACCCGCATGCATCCTGAGTCATCCCTAGAATGCTGTTAGCTCAAGGTTATTTCCCTGGAACCCCATTGGGCATAAGGAAGAAGGAATACACATTCCATCCTTTACCCAACAAATCTACTCCCTTTGGCTTAGGCTATGAACCAACGGAGGAAGATATTGCTGACCGCCTGTCTAGGCTACGTCTTAACAAGGCCAAACAAACCACCCTCCTTCCCCCATATCAAAGAACCCTTAACGGGATGTTCGTTCGGGAAGGAGAAGGACACCCATGCTGTGATTTCCCTGAACCCTTCGTTCAGGATGGCTTGCTAAAACCAGGATTTGAAATCTTCCATGACTGCCACACCTTGGATGAGGCACCCCACCTCACCAAGACTAAAACAACTGAAATATTGCACGACCAGGCTCTATGGACATTGTTTAACGAATCGAGGCCCATGGAGGACGAGACTGTGACGACTACCCTAGCTTTACAAGATGAAGGTTTCGATCCAACCCGGTTAATCGCTCCTGCATCAACACTAGGAGAGATCGAGAACGGATGGGTGAAGACATATCAGTCGGTCAATGCAAAAGGAATAGAATTCAAGATGAGTACCGGTGAAGGACCAAAGTTTTACGAGACTAAACCCAAGGCTTGAGCCACATAGAGCACCGTAGTAAAAAGCGCCTAGTAGTTCTTTAGATTGGTAGAAAAGTAATAAAGACTTTAGATGGTCCTAAGACCCCTTAGAATATAGGTCAGGTTTATTTCAGTGTGTTTTCCTTACTTTCCAAATTAATAAAGGCGTAATATTTGTCCTAAAAAGTTATTCTAACACTAAGTGAACACCAAATGTACTTGCAAAATACAAAAATAAAGAGGTGGCCCACTCTAGGTCCAACAAACGAGGCCCACTCGGTCTTGAAATAGTGCCATGAGAACCAGTTCCCGAAACCCACAAAATAAACCGCACCATCCCATTCATATCCCCAACAACCTAAAAGTCAACCAGTGTTATCACTAGAGTCAATCCATGCAACCCAAAGAAATCAAAGGAAAAAACAATGCAAATGTTACCAAAAAACAGATTCATAAAACATAATTCCATCATACCGTTCACTAAACAACGCACACCTTAATCCACCCAAAAAGCCTACACAAAGATTTTCATGTCTTCCACACCTTAACTCCATTTTCAAAATCGTTTCGAGTCACGGATAGAAAAATTTAATCCGGACAAAAATGCATCTGACGCTAACAGTCAAAAAGCCTCCAAATTAGCTTCAAAATTGATTTTAAATACGAGCAAAATCAAAGCGCTAAAAAAAGAAAAAAAAAAGAGAAATAAATGCAAGAACACGTGAAGCAAAGCGTCAAAATTGACCGCCCAAGTCATTTTCAGCGCCCAGGGCTGGGCGCCAAAATCTTTGACGCCCCAGCCTGGGCGTTGAAACTCTCTGCCTGCCTAAATTTTTTAGAAGTGCTCGTCATTTTATCCGCACATAACGGAAAAATAACGAACACTTGGGGGGTACAGCACGTATCCAAATAGGCTCACCAAAAAATATAGCCATACAAAAAGTAGTCGAAAAAAACGGCAGACGAAAATAATGATAATACTTCACTCATTTGACCGGTTAATAATATGCTTCCACCTCAGGGCATATCTATCAAAATCCGGCATCTTAGAATTTATTCTAGCTAGAACTACGCGCGACCTGATTCTGACAAGATACGTAGGCAATCCTTACCAAGGATTCGGTCCAATCAAAAAAAAACAACATATATAAATTGTGCAAAAAAGTGTTAAACATATAAAAATATTAAAAAAAAAGAGGAGAAACAAAAAATGAAAAGAAAAAAATAAAATGCACCTTTATTGAAAAATAATAAGAAGGAAAACAAAGTGCTAAGGAATGAAAAAACAAACACAACTGAAATAAATAAAGGGCACCTACACCCTAGCAAGAACTACACTACTCTAGTTCTTCCGGATCATCAAATAAAGTCTTGTAGAGGGCAATGTTCGCAGGATCCACCCCCACAGTCTTCTGCGCTGCCCCAATATCAATCTCCATAAGAACCGGCTCCTGGACACTAACTTCCAAAGATGCCAAGGCTTCAGAAACATTCTCAGTTATAGCCCGCTCAGCCTCATGGGCATAGACAATGGTGGGAGAAGGATTATTATCATCAACTAGACTATCCACTGTTTCTACAAGCGGCTGAGCCTTCCTAACCCATACATTGTTCCGGCAACGATCTCCGCGAGAGCTTGCATTTCTTTTAACAACAGCAGGCCCCTTCATGTTAGGCATCTTTTTAGGCCTGAAACTGGAACGGGGAGGAACTTCCTTTCGCTTTCGATTAGGACGAGCTTTCACAGTCTTAATACTATAGGTACGAGTTTTGGCAGAATCAGGACCCTCATACTTAACACGAATACGAGGTATCAAAAGCTCAACCGGCTCCCCATTTCGAGCCTCGGTCCTCACAGCTTTATCATCGGAGCTCATCCACAACTTGTAGTTTTCAGAAAGACCCACTAAGCCATTTGTAGCTACGGCCCAACGCGGGAGACCATCATAATACTTATCCCACGCTAGAACCCGTGCTTGTGAAAAGGCCGCTACCTTAGGTGGTACCGTATAAGAAAAGGGGATAGTCCGCCTTAAACCATATTGATGCATGACTCGGTAAGGGAAAATATAAATGGGACGAGATAGCCCCAACAAAGAAACATAAACCGATACATCAGAACCCCCCGTCATATTAGTCAAACCCCACCATGGTACCACCCACTTAATAGAACAAATGCCATAAGTAAAAAAGGAGGTCCATTCGGCCTCGTCCTGGCCTTGGTGCAAGTATTTTCGGTTACCCAAGGCTATAAGGCGATAATGTTTAGGATCGGCAGGAACTTCCAAGAGTCTAAGCCGTTCCACGAGCCAAATCTGCAAAAAACGGGCACGATCAAAAAATAATAATAAAAGAAAACGGTTCCTGGGGCGCAGTTTCAACGCCCAGGACCAGGACGAATAAAAAATGTGTACGCAAAAAAAAAACGTGTATACGTGCGCAAGAAAAAATCGATTACCTGCAGTAATAGGGGGCTTCCCTTAAAATGTTCAGATTTGGCATCTTTCTTCAGCTCATCCGCACTCAGCAAAGTCTCGGCAACAACCAACGGCATAATAGAATAGCAACTTTCCATCTGGCTAATCAAGGGGATCAACCTTATGTCACCGAACTCGCCATTGTTATTTGACAGCAAATAATGATTCAACAAGCAAAATACAAGGGCTCGAATATTCAATTTTAGTTCGGTCATATTCTTGCTAGGCCTAAAGTGGTGTTTTACAAGTTTTGCCAAATTAACTTCATCACCTACAACAACTTCAGCAAGCATGTTAGCATCTAGTCCTAGGAAAGCCCCTATGGTTGTTTTACTCTCTTTAATAGTGCCAGGAGTGGCAGGGGTAGCATTAGTAGGATAACCAAGGATCGCAGCAAATTCATCTGGCAAAGGACATATTTCGTTGCCCCGAAAGACAAAAACATGATGATCAGAATCCCAAAAGCTTAGGGCTGCGTGCAGAAAATTATAGCCAATGTTAATTTGTTGTAACCCTAAAAGTGCCTCTAAGTGGTATTCTTTCAATAAAGCCTTTTCTGTAGGATTAAGGGCCCGTAGCCAACGCCTAACAGCCCGTCGGAGTGAGAAAGTGGGAATTGACATGACAAAAGCAGGGAGTAATTAAAACACAGCAAAGAGAGAAGGAAATTGAGAGTGATGGAAAATAAGGGACGTATCTAGCCCCTATATATAGCTGAACGCATCAAGTGACATCATGATCCCATTCGGAAACGCGTTAAGAAATCCGAAAGTCAAAATTAACCAAGAAAAGACTTTCAGCGCCCGAAGCTGGGCGCCGAAATATTTAACGCCCAGCCTTGGGCGCTGAAAATGCAGCCCAAGGCCCAGATTTCACAAAACGCGGAACAGGAACAAACTTAAAATCGTGTTGCTAGACACGAGGCCCTATGTACAATTAAGATCAAGCCCAAAAGCGCCTTTAAGTTCCCAAATAGCAAAAATGAATGGTAAAACTTGGTCGAAACTTAGACTTGTCTCAAGAAACATATATGTTTCAAAACAAAAAATATCAAGGTCATTTTTCGAAACACCAAAAAATGTTGTGAAGTCGTTGGTTTCTCAAATAAAAAATGTCTGTCTGTCAAAGGGTTAAATCGGGCCAAGCTGAACCGAATAATATTAAACTTCGTCGCCCGAAGACTGAAGTCGCACCCCATGACTTCGCCAAAGTAGCACATCACTATGAAAGGTCGCTCGCACATACGAGCTCGACCCCAAACATGATTAAAAAACGTTGTGAAGTATGCAAAAAATGACCACCAAAGCACGAGTGCTTGGGGGCTCGCGAAAAGTATACTCCAACAGAGAGCGCGCGATCAAAATCACATTCCCGGGCTGCGCTATACACAAGTCCCGTGTGTGGATAATCTCAAAAAAAGAAAAAAAACGGTATTTTAAAAATATCGCTAACAAAAATATACTTAGTGTGGGCCCACTTATAGGACACACCTAATCAGGAAATATTGCGACCCACCAACAGGTTATAATCACAAAAGCCTTCTACATAAGCAAAATGAAAAGAAAGAAAGAAATTCAAAATGGGCTCTCCCACCTTCAACGGGCGGGGTCTGCGTCACTAGCCACGCAGGTCCTCAGTTTTCGAAAAATAAAGTCTTCAAATTAAAAATAGGCTCGCCATCTTTAGCCGGCGGGGTCTGCGTCACAAACCGCGTAGGTCATTATCTTCAAATTTCAAAAACAGATTCGTCCACTTCTATCGGACGGGGTGTCCACCCTTAGCGGACAGGCTCACCATCTTTAGCCGGCGGGGTCTGCGTCACTAACCGCGCAGGTCCTTAGTCGCTGCAGCGATAACCTTTATCGGTTTTCCCTTTTCCCAAAAATTAAAGGATCGGTTTTCCCTTTTTCCAAAAATTAAAGGATCGGTTTTCCCTTTTTTCCAAAAATTAAAGGATTGGTTTTCCGTTTTTCCAAAAAAGAACGATGAAATTGGTTTTCCCTTTTTTCCAAAAATTAAAGGATTGGTTTTCCGTTTTTCCAAAAAAGAACGATGTGCTGGATTTTCCTTCGTTTTACGTCCCATAAAAACAAGGGGGTTTTCTCGTTTAACTAGCCTTGAAAATGAGAATCTTTAAAAAACATTTTTACCTCGTGGTTGGGATTGGCCAGGCCCAATTACACTTTATAGCTTTGATTTCGAAAACATCTGTAGCTACTCCCAATGACAAAGTGAGGGAGTTTCTACGCCTCTTTAGATACTTCCAATGACAAAGTGAGGGAGTATTCTATACTATCCGTTGACAAATCCCAATGACACGTGAGGGATATGTCGACATTTCAAGTGATGACCCTTAAGTCAAATGTTATCACTCGGGGGCTCGTGAGACCCTCACAAAACAGGTCACATACACCATGACTTGTGTGGCGCACTCCGTCCAGTACTTTGACCATCGTCTCATCCCGAGACTCAGTCAAAGTGGGGGCTAACTGTAGACACCTACTTTTGTCCCCATTCCCGAAAGGGAAAGGTTCGATGATGAAAACATAAATCTCCACTTGACAACGCATCTCCTATAAAATAATGAATCTCAAATCCCCTTTTCATTTCACCCGAAACCTGCTATTTATAGAAACCTGCTATTTATGGAAACCTGCTAAAATAGTAACTGCCGTAATAGGTAGTTGTTAAAAGTGGCAAGTCATAAAAGATAGAAACCTGTCAGAATTAGGTGTTGCACTCTAACATAAATCCTAAATGAGATAGAAATTGCGAGAGAATCCTATTCCTAATATGATTCGAAAGTAAGAGTCATGTATTAATTAAAATCCTAACGAGCCTAGAGTTCGTAACGGGCCCAGACGCATCCCGTCACAAGGTTAATACGCACTAAAGGACTCAATTAAATCTCAAATACTCCGGATTCTAGGAATCCGAGTCTGACTAAGAAAAACAGCCCAGACCCTATTTTCAACGCCTTGCTCTGGGCGCCGAAATCATCGGCGCCCAGGCCTGGGCGCTGAAAATACCTGGTACGTGTTTTTTCCTAATTACTCGTGAATAGGAGTTCTGCAATTCTATCTTTCCACGAACTCTTTCCTATAAATAGACCCTTAAGTTCGACGTGAAAAGAACACAACAACACACAATTATATTCTGAGTATTGACTCTAAACCCCTAAGCCTAAGCCTCACGCTGCAAAACTGATCACGCGTTCTTTCGCAATCGATCCATAAATCGAACATAATGTATCCTGTCCCATAATTTGAGATTCGTTAAATAAAAGGAGAAATAGAAAAGTCAAAGTGGTTAGTTTTCTGAGAATGACGCGCCTCTCAAGGGTGCGTCGTAATGTGTCCCTTTTCTATGATTTAATTGCTTTCCTCACCCTTTTATGAACTGTTAAACTAACTAAAATCTGATTGTTCGATCACGCTTAATAAATATGATATTTTTGGGAAATTGGATTATCATGCTAGGTCCCTTAAAACAATCTAAATCAGATAATCGCGTTCGATCTAGTACTATATGTTGCATATTGATAGAATCAACTCAGATTAGTTTAATAGTTAACGCATGTCCCTTCAATTATTTATGCTGAGCTAGTAAGGATATCGTTCCTCTAGAGTTATCGAAGAGCGAGTACTCCTCTCGGTAGTTACAGTCCCCCGAACGCTCAATCTCTACCCTGCGAGTGTACGTTGAGCGATCCCCACCACCAGGAATCACAAGGGAACCTACGGCCGTCGTGGTCAAACATAATTGCACTCCCTTTATGTCACGATAACCGGGTTTTGTCAGTTTTTCTCATTGTCGTTAAAAACTGAATGGCGACTCCTATATTACTAGTCAATTGGGTGTAAACTCACAGGAAATCCAATTACACTTGATTTGACAAAAAGAAGCGTCACACCCACGAGGGACAAGGTCACGCATTAGCCTCGTGCTTTTTCGACCCCCTCACAGGCGTATGGGCGAAGAAGCAAGGCCAGCGAGAATGGCTTATTTGCATCCCCGCATTTGCCACGCCATTCTGAACATGTGACGCAAATGACAAATTTTAGCATAAAATTTAGTCATTTGCGTCGCAGCTTTGTTAAACTGCGACGCAAATGACTCTAGGATGCCCCCCAGAGTCATTTGCGTCGCAGATTAGTAAAACTGCGACGCAATTAACTCAATCAAGTGCGTCGCAGATTTACTAATCTGCGACGCAAATGACTCTGGGGGGCATCCTAGAGTCATTTGCGTCGCAGTTTAACAAAGCTGCGACGCAAATGTGTTTTGATTTTTTTTTTTTCGAATTCGCGCTCAGCTTAATTGCTTAGGAACATTCTGACTTAGGTTAATATTGCTCGACAAACACTAGCTGCTTCCCTCCCAAACGAAACCAACACCAACACTAGCTGCTTTGTTCTCACCGGCGGCTTCACCCTGTTCACTGTCGTCGTTGCCTTCGCCGCCTTCCGTCGTTGCCGCGCCGTTCCTTTGCTGCTTCACTGCTTCACTGCTTCGCCACTTCACTACTTCACTGATTCCTGCCCTTCTTCCTTTTTAGAGTCGCCGCCCACGGCCAAGGAAGTCATCCACGGCACGGCAGCCGCCCACGCCGCCGCCCACTCAGCCGCCCTTGTTCATTGTCGTCTCTCCTCTCTTAGGTATTGAATTTTAGTTTTGATATTTATTGAATTTTAATTGTGCATTTTAATTTTAATTGTGGACATTATAATTGAATTTTAATTATGCATTATAATTGAATTTTAATGGTTGATATTATTTGTTGAATTTTAATTGGGTACATTTTAGGATTTAGGTTTTGTTGAATTTTAGTTGTAGGTTTTGTTGAATTTTAGTTGAATTTTAATTGGGTACATTTTAGGATTTAGGTTTTGTTGAATTTTAGTTGTTAGGTTTTGTTGAATTAAAAGTTATGAAATGAAGTTTTGGGTATGAAATGAATTTAGGTGATATATGAAATCATGTTTTGGGTTTGCTACAAAATTTTGGATTTATAATGATATGAATAGCCTAGTTTATATTCTAACCTTTGACAAAATTTGGTCTAGTGGTTGAAAATGGATCGGAGTTGGATGTATGGTAGTAAACGATTTTCTACAAGGTTCTTACAAGGGATTCAAGAGTTCATTAAGGTTGCCTTGAAACATCAATCAGAACATGAATCAAGTTTAATTCTGTGTCCTTGTTGTGATTGCAATAATTCAAGGGGGTATCGGGATATTGATGATATTGTTGATCACATAGTTCGTCGCGGTTTTAAGGGTAACTACACGACGTGGACATGGCATGGTGAGAGCATAGATCATGGGGCAAGTTCTAGTATGCCGAGCTCGAGTCAGCATAATCATTGTGATAATGGTGATGATAATGAAATTGAGGATGATATTGGTGTTGAAAGTGAGGAAGAAGAGGAGAAAGATAGGATAGATGATATGATGCATGATGTGGAAGACCATCATTTCGTTGAGCGTCCCCATATGTATGATAGTATAATCAAAGCTTCCGCAACACCATTATATCCTGGTTCTACACAAACTGTACTTGGTGCCGTCATCGAATATTTCAACTTAAAGGTGGAAAACGGTTGGACCAACAAGAGTTTTTCACAGTTTTTGGAGGCCACGTCTGGTAATCTTCCTGAAGGAAACAAACTTCCAAGGTCTAACTATGAGGCCCAGAAGCTTATGTGTCCTTTGGGTATGGATTATGAGAAGATACACGCGTGTCCAAATGATTGCGTGTTGTATCGAAAGCAGTATGCAAATCTGCATGAGTGTCCAAGATGCGGATTGTCCCGTTACAAGATCGTGGAGAATGATGCAACATCAACTAAGAAGAAACCTTCTCCGGCTAAGGTGCTTTGGTATCTTCCAATTATACCAAGATTTAAGCGCCTTTTCTCAGAAGAGAAAACTGCAAAACTCTTGAGGTGGCATGCCGAGGGGAGGAAGAAAGATGGGTTAATGAGGCATCCTGCTGATTCTCCACAATGGAGGAACATTGATCGAAAGTACAAGGTCTTTAGGGAAGAAGTTCGGAATCTCAGGCTTGGTCTTGGCACGGATGGAATGAACCCATTTGGGACACTTAGTACCCAATATAGCACTTGGCTGGTTCTTCTCACCATATACAATTTGCCTCCTTGGTTATGCATGAAGCGTAGATACATCATGTTGTCGCTCTTAATCTCTGGGCCTAAACAACCCGGAAATGACATAGATGTGTATCTAGAGCCACTCATTGAAGATTTGAAATTGTTGTGGGATGAAGGGGTGTTGATGTTTGATGCATACACCAAAACCAATTTCACTTTACGTGCCATGATTTTTTGTACGATAAATGATTTCCCGGCTTATGGAAATTTGTCAGGGTATTCTGTAAAGGGAAAGAAGGCATGTCCAGTTTGTCATGATGATTTGGTCTCGAGGCGCCTAAAATTTTGTGGGAAAGATGTGTACATGGATTACCGGATGTATCTTCCTGAAGATCATCCATTTCGAAAAGAGAAGGAAGCTTTTAATGGAGAATTGGAGATGAGAGAAGCTCCTGCCCCCTTATGTGCGTGTGAGGTTTATGAACGGGTTAAAGACATTGAGACAGAGTTTGGTAAGCCTTATAAAGGTCAGCCAAGTGGTGGTTACAAGAAGAGGTCTATCTTTTGGGATCTCCCATATTGGAGAGATTTGGAAGTTAGGCATTGTTTGGATGTAATGCATATTGAGAAAAATGTTTGTGATGCCATTGTTGGGACATTGTTGAATATGCAAGGGAAAACGAAGGATGGGCCTAAAGTTAGACAAGATATGGCTGCTATGGGTCGCTCCGAGTTGGCACCTCAAGAAAGGGAAAAACGCTGGTACCTTCCCCCAGCTTGTTTCACCTTGTCTAAAAAGGAGAAAGTTAGCTTTTGTGAGTCTTTGCATGGCTTAAAGGTCCCTGCCGGTTACTCTTCAAATTTTCGTAGACTTGTGTCCATGTCTGACTTGAAATTAGTTGGAATGAAATCTCATGATTGTCACGTGTTGATGCAACAATTGCTGCCGGTTGCAATTCGAGGGATATTGCCGCCACAAGTGAGGTATACCATTACAAGATTGTGTTTCTTTTTCAACACAATTTGTAGCAAGGTGATCAATCCAACAATACTGGATGATTTGCAGGCTGATGTACTTGAGACCATGTGTCGGTTTGAAAAGTATTTTCCGCCATCATTCTTTGACATGATGCCTCATTTGATTATTCATCTTGTTCGTGAAATTAAGCTTTGTGGGCCAGTTTGTATGAGGTACATGTATCCCTTTGAACGGGAAATGGGTACCTTGAAAAATAGAGTGATGAATCCGGCCAAACCTGAAGCTAGTATTGTCCAACGAACCGTCGCGGAGGAAGTTGCTGCATGGGTTTCTCAATATATGGCACGTTTGAAAGAAGTCGGAGTACCAAAGTCTAGACATGATGGGAGACTTGGGGGTCAAGGTACAATTGGCAAGAAAAGGATATCAATCAGTTCTGAAATGATGTGTAAGGTTGAGCTGTTTGTGGTGCAAAGTCTTAGTGAAGTCCATCCATACGTGGCTGAGCACATGAACTTTCTTAGAGAGCAATATCCTTCAAAAAATGGTCCTCAACTGATAAAAGAGCATAATCGTTCATTCCTCACATGGTTCAAGCGTCGAGTGATGGATCAATTTTCCGACACGCCTAATGAGGTATCTGACATGGTGAGATGGTTGGCATATGGTCCTAAATGTCAAGTCATATCTTATGAGGGGTACGACATCAATGGCTATTCTTTTTACACGAAGCGACAAGATGACAAAACGACGATGCAAAATAGTGGTGTTACGGCAATATGTTTGTCTTCAGAGTATGCTAGTGTAAAAGATAGAACACTTGTAGATAAGACGAACTCTTACTATGGAGTCATTGAAGAAATATTAGAGTTGGAATATAAGTATTTTAAGATTCCTCTATTCCGGTGCAAGTGGGTTGATATTAGTCGCGGTGTCAAAAAGGATGAACATGGGTACCTGACACTTGTAAACTTTAGTCGAGTTGGGCATCTTGCAGATCCTTTCATATTAGCATCACAGGCAAAACAAATCTTTTACATGGTTGACCCTGCCGATCGTAGTTGGTCAGTTGTTCTGGAAGGCAAAAGAAGAATACTTGGCGTTGAGGATGTAGATGATGAAGAAGAGTATGATGAGCAGTTTAATGAGATTCCACCTTCCTCCTGGCATATCCCTCAAATGATTGACGATGTTGACATGAGTTATACACGCCGAGATCATGATGAAGGATTTTATGTTGAAAAAGAGAAATAGTGAGATAGGTACTATTTTGGCAACTATTTTTTCACCAAGTTAATTTGTAGATTAGTTAAAAGTTGGGTTCGAAAATGTCATTTTTGCCTAAATATGTACTATAACGACCCAATTACCCTTAAATGTGGAATAATAGATTAGTACGAGGCTTAGAAAGTTATAACTATGCATATGAGACATGTAATAAGTTTGAAAACATTCCTTAGGTTCTTTGGTTCAAAGTTGGGTTCGAAAATGTCATTTTTGCCTAAATATGTATTATAACGACCCAATTACCCTTAAATGTGGAATAATAGATTATTACGAGGCTTAGAAAGTTATAACTATGCATATGAGACATGTAATAAGTTTGAAAACATTCCTTAGGTTCTTTGGTTCAAAGTTGGGTTCGAAAATGTCATTTTTGCCTAAATATGTATTATAACGACCCAATTACCCTTAAATGTGGAATAATAGATTATTACGAGGCTTAGAAAGTTATAACTATGCATATGAGACATGTAATAAGTTTGAAAACATTCCTTAGGTTCTTTGGTTCAAAGTTGGGTTCGAAAATGTCATTTTTGCCTAAATATGTACTATAACGACCCAATTACCCTTAAATGTGGAATAATAGATTATTACGAGGCTTAGAAAGTTATAACTATGCATATGAGACATGTAATAAGTTTGAAAACATTCCTTAGGTTCTTTGGTTCAAAGTTGGGTTCGAAAATGTCATTTTTGCCTAAATATGTACTATAACGACCCAATTACCCTTAAATGTGGAATAATAGATTATTACGAGGCTTAGAAAGTTATAACTATGCATATGAGACATGTAATAAGTTTGAAAACATTCCTTAGGTTCTTTGGTTCAAAGTTGGGTTCGAAAATGTCATTTTTGCCTAAATATGTATTATAACGACCCAATTACCCTTAAATGTGGAATAATAGATTAGTACGAGGCTTAGAAAGTTATAACTATGCATATGAGACATGTAATAAGTTTGAAAACATTCCTTAGGTTCTTTGGTTCAAAGTTGGGTCCGAAAACGTCATTTTTGCCTAAATATGTACTATAACGACCCAATTACCCTTAAATGTGGAATAATAGATTAGTACGAGGCTTTAGGATAGTGGTGGTTGTTCAAAGGATGATGGATGGTTACACCTGATACTTCTTTATTCAGGGAATTTCCATACTCCTTGAATTCTTATGCAACTGGTCTCTATATTATGCTCATGGAGCTGGATATTATGTCATCCATGTTTGCACTCCCAAACTACCTCCCAACCCGGAAAAAAAACATCTTATTTGGATTTAAGTGTCTGCTAAGTTCCTGTGTACCATCTAATTGCTGGTTGTTAGTATCTGAAGGTTATTTCAGGAGCTTGGTTGTGCTTTCTTTGTTGCTTAATCTTTAAAGAACAGTGTGTTTTTGGGTGGGTTTGTGGACCAAAATTTTGCATATTCAAATTCATTCCCCAGCATTTGTACAGAACTGATCAGAACTGACCAGTTCTATGCACTGATCTGCACAGCTCAGATCAGAACTGTGCAGATCAGTGCACAGAACTGGTCAGTTCTGACCAGTTCTGTGCACTGATCTGCACAGTTCTGATCTGAGCTGTGCAGATCAGTGCACAGAACTGGTCAGCTCTGATCAGTTCTGTGCACTGATCTGCACAGCTCAGATCAGAACTGTGCAGATCAGTGCACAGAACTGGTCAGTTCTGATCAGTTCTGTGCACTGATCTGCACAGTTCTGATCTGAGCTGTGCAGATCAGTGCACAGAACTGATCAGCTCTGATCAGTTCTGTGCACTGATCTGCACAGTTCTGATCTGAGCTGTGCAGATCAGTGCACAGAACTGGTCAGCTCTGATCAGTTCTGTGCACTGATCTGCACAGTTCTGATCTGAGCTGTGCAGATCAGTGCACAGAACTGATCAGTTCTGACCAGTTCTGTGCACTGATCTGCACAGTTCTGATCTGAGCTGTGCAGATCAGTGCACAGAACTGGTCAGCTCTGATCAGTTCTGTGCACTGATCTGCACAGTTCTGATCTGAGCTGTGCAGATCAGTGCACAGAACTGGTCAGCTCTGATCAGTTCTGTGCACTGATCTGCACAGTTCTGATCTGAGCTGTGCAGATCAGTGCACAGAACTGATCAGTTCTGACCAGTTCTGTGCACTGATCTGCACAGTTCTGATCTGAGCTGTGCAGATCAGTGCACAGAACTGGTCAGTTCTTTATTTTTATTTTAAAATCCTGCTTTTGAAGGTATGTAATTTTGATGATTTTCCAATGCAGTAGCGTCAGGCATGGATGGAGATCAACACGCAAATTCAGGTCCTTCTAACAAATCACCAAATCAAGTGCCCCAAAAGCAAAAAAAGAAGCCAAGAGGCCCTACAAAAGGAATAAAATCCATGCCCGGGGTTCCAAGAAAAATTGAATGGGATCACTTGGACCGACCCACAGGGAAATGGGCAACGGATTACAAGAATCACATTGGCGAGATAAGTCGCGCAAAGGTTTCAATATTGATCAGAACCTGGGAAGATGTTTCACAAGGAATAAAAGACACTTTGTGGGAAGACGTCAAGGTAACCGGTTTTATTTTGGAAATTCAGTTGTACATATCTACGTGTCTTTTTCATGTGCTAAAAGACTTTCTTGTTCCTTTTCTTTTTCTTTCATTTAGAGAGAATTTCATATCACAGATGAAACTAAGAAAGAAGTTGTCTTAAAGAGTTGTGATAAGCGTTGGAGGGAATTCAAATCAAGATTGGCGACTGGTTGGATTCGGGGTACAAGGAAAAGGCCAAAAGATGAAAAGATGCCATATGATTTGTATAGTTATATAACTAAGGATATATGGAAGGAATTTGTGAAGATACGTACCTCCGAAGAAGCTGAGGTATAAAAATTATTCTTATTTAAAGTCTTGTTATAATCTAAGTTTTATTTTGTTGTAATAATTTCTTTTACCCCCCTAAAATTAGGAAATAAGTGAGAAAGCAAGACAAAGTCAATCTTTCAACATATATCCTCATCATATGGGACAGAAATCATATGCTGAAATGACAAGTGAATGGCAGAGAAAAGGGTACATTCCCTCAGTTTCTTCGTCATCTGAAGGTTCCTCTGCGTCTACAATTTCTTCAAGTTTGCCGAGTAGGACATGTTTATGGCTTCTTGCAAGATCGAAACCAGATGAGAAAGGAAATCCTTACTTGCCGGATGAGGGCACACAAAAGGTCAAAGAAAATATTGTAAGTTCATTTAACAATTTTGCGTAATGTTGTGATTCCTCTAATTTCATATATGTTCTTAAATATGAAACCAAGTGTTGAACTTTTCTCAAAACCATTTGATTTCATGTAGGATGAATGGAAAAGGAAACAAGATGAAGGGGAATTTGTTCCCAAAAGTGCACGAGATGATGTCTTATCTCGTGCACTTGGTAAGACTAAAGAAGGGAGACCACTAACATTTGGTGGTGGAGTAGGCATCAAAGCTGTGTGGGGGACCGGAGAGCGGCGTAGCTTTCGACGGTATGGAGATGCGGAGATGGAGGAAATGGAAGCAAGAGTGACCAAAAGGGTCAAAGATGAGACAATACAAGAGATGAACTCCAAGATGGATGCCATGGTCATGGAGAAATTTATCACATTTGCTAAAGAACTTGGTGTCCAAATACCAAGCCATATGAGGATAGACGCAAATGTTCATAGTAGTTGTCGTTCCGGGGGTTTAGATCCATTTGCCGACATTACGGTATGATAATTTGTGTTTTTCAAGTACTTTGTTTCTAGTTAATTCTATTGAACTTTTCTAACATGTTACATTGTATTTGCGTTATTGTTCAAAATAAATAATAAGGAACCTGTCCCGTGCCATCTATACCTGAACATAGGCTCGGAGAAAGTCTTTGTTGCCTATGGTACCATATGTCCAGAGTTGCTCCTTGATCACCACAACGACGTCACGTCCGATAACGTGAAAGTGAGCGTTGATGATTTTGAGCCCGCGTACAAAGAAGCTCCCGTCCCCGTGCCTTCTCAATATATTAAGAAACTTGCTCAAGCTCATGGTACCTTCACTCAGTGGCCAAAACATTTGGTGTCGCTTACGAATGAGGAGGTAACTAACATATGCATGATAATTTGAAGTAGAACTATTATACCATGTATGCTCACTAATATGTATATCGTTATTTGAAAATCATACCTCAGGTAAACAAGCCTACAAGTAAAGAGCCTAAAGGGAAAGGGAACAAAGGGAAAGAGATAGTGGTTGGGGGAAGTGGAACAAAAGCGTCCAACACTAAATCAAAAACCTATTTCCTTGAAAATTATAAAGTGCAAAATTTGAGTGGTAAGTGCAATGTGATGAAAACTATGATGTTGGGATTAAAAGAAGGGGAGCACGTTAAGGTACATTGCACTAAAAGGACATTCAATATGGAAAAGGACTTTGAAATTAGTGTCACCGTTGAAGACACCGATCAACTTCTCTCGGGAGCATGGCTCAATATATCAATAATACAAGTTTTTGCTACGTGAGTTACCTAAATTCATATTTTGCCCCTAAATTTGATTTTTATGATTGTCTTAACGTTCTTACACTCTATATTATAGGGCTTTGAGTGAGTTGTGTTTTCACGATGATTGTCACCCCAATAGTATTGGATTCATGTGCCCGGAGATGATCTCGGCCACCATGTTAAAGTCCGATGCAGATCGAATTCTATTGTACATGACGAGGTCCATGAGTGCACTTAGTTCTAAGACATTCATCTTATGTCCATACTACGAAAAGTATGAAAATTACTTTGAACTTCGTTTTTAATTGATTGTTATAAATTTAACTTTTTTTTTTCTAACTACATACGTTTATTGTTTGTATGTAGGAGTCACTGGATGCTTTTAGTTCTTTGCTTGTCTAAACGTGAGGTCTACATATTTGATTCTCAACAGAAGAAGAGAAATTTGATGATTAAGGAGCCACTAAACAAGTAAGTAAAGTATGCATATGAAAATGCCATTTTTGCCAAAATTTTTGCCTTAGGTTCTTTAGTTCAAAGTTGGGTTCGAAAACATCATTTTTGCCTAAAAATGACCTAGGACGACCCAATTAGCCTTAAATGTGAAATAATAGATTGTAAAGGGACTTAGAAAGTTATAACTATGCATATGAGACGTGTAATAAGTTTGAAAACATTCCTTAGGTTCTTTGGTTCAAAGTTGGGTTCGAAAACATCATTTTTGCCTAAAAATGACCTAGGACGACCCAAATAGCCTTAAATGTGAAATAATAGATTGTAAAGGGCCTTAGAAAGTTATAACTATGCATATGAGACGTGTAATAAGTTTGAAAACATTCCTTAGGTTCTTTGGTTCAAAGTTGGGTTCGAAAACATCATTTTTGCCTAAAAATGACCTAGAACGACCCAATTAGCCTTAAATGTGAAATAATAGATTGTAAAGGGCCTTAGAAAGTTATAACTATGCATATGAGACGTGTAATAAGTTTGAAAACATTCCTTAGGTTCTTTGGTTCAAAGTTGGGTTCGAAAACATCATTTTTGCCTAAAAATGACCTAGGACGACCCAATTAGCCTTGAATGTGAAATAATAGATTGTAAAGGGCCTTAGAAAGTTATAACTATGCATATGAGACGTGTAATAAGTTTGAAAACATTCCTTAGGTTCTTTGGTTCAAAGTTGGGTTCGAAAACATCATTTTTGCCTAAAAATGACCTAGGACGACCCAAATAGCCTTGAATGTGAAATAATAGATTGTAAAGGGCCTTAGAAAGTTATAACTATGCATATGAGACGTGTAATAAGTTTGAAAACATTCCTTACGTTCTTTGGTTCAAAGTTGGGTTCGAAAATATCATTTTTGCCTAAAAATGACCTAGGACGACCCAAATAGCCTTGAATGTGAAATAATAGATTGTAAAGGGCCTTAGAAAGTTATAACTATGCATATGAGACGTGTAATAAGTTTGAAAACATTCCTTAGGTTCTTTGGTTCAAAGTTGGGTTCGAAAACATCATTTTTGCCTAAAAATGACCTAGAACGACCCAATTAGCCTTAAATGTGAAATAATAGATTGTAAAGGGCCTTAGAAAGTTATAACTATGCATATGAGACGTGTAATAAGTTTGAAAACATTCCTTAGGTTCTTTGGTTCAAAGTTGGGTTCGAAAACATCATTTTTGCCTAAAAATGACCTAGGACGACCCAAATAGCCTTGAATGTGAAATAATAGATTGTAAAGGGCCTTAGAAAGTTATAACTATGCATATGAGACGTGTAATAAGTTTGAAAACATTCCTTAGGTTCTTTGGTTCAAAGTTGGGTTCGAAAACATCATTTTTGCCTAAAAATGACCTAGGACGACCCAAATAGCCTTGAATGTGAAATAATAGATTGTAAAGGGCCTTAGAAAGTTATAACTATGCATATGAGACGTGTAATAAGTTTGAAAACATTCCTTACGTTCTTTGGTTCAAAGTTGGGTTCGAAAATATCATTTTTGCCTAAAAATGACCTAGGACGACCCAAATAGCCTTAAATGTGAAATAATAGATTGTAAAGGGCCTTAGAAAGTTATAACTATGCATATGAGACGTGTAATAAGTTTGAAAACATTCCTTAGGTTCTTTGGTTCAAAGTTGGGTTCGAAAACATCATTTTTGCCTAAAAATGACCTAGGACGACCCAATTAGCCTTAAATGTGAAATAATAGATTGTAAAGGGCCTTAGAAAGTTATAACTATGCATATGAGACGTGTAATAAGTTTGAAAACATTCCTTAGGTTCTTTGGTTCAAAGTTGGGTTCGAAAACATCATTTTTGCCTAAAAATGACCTAGGACGACCCAAATAGCCTTGAATGTGAAATAATAGATTGTAAAGGGCCTTAGAAAGTTATAACTATGCATATGAGACGTGTAATAAGTTTGAAAACATTCCTTAGGTTCTTTGGTTCAAAGTTGGGTTCGAAAACATCATTTTTGCCTAAAAATGACCTAGGACGACCCAAATAGCCTTAAATGTGAAATAATAGATTGTAAAGGGCCTTAGAAAGTTATAACTATGCATATGAGACGTGTAATAAGTTTGAAAACATTCCTTAGGTTCTTTGGTTCAAAGTTGGGTTCGAAAACATCATTTTTGCCTAAAAATGACCTAGAACGACCCAATTAGCCTTAAATGTGACTACTACGTATATAATTGCATTTACATGTGTAAATAAAGTATATAATTGCACTTACATGTAAAATATTCTTTGCATTTACATGCGTAAACAAAGTATATATAATTGCATATTTTATCGAATGTGTAGTGCTTTTCGGAGTTACAAGAGACTAGGTGGACAATCTAAGGGAACTAAATTAGCATGGATTCCAGCACAGGTATATATATATATAATTAGTTTATTATTTACCTAAGAAATAAGTTTTTCAAAATTATAACATACAATGTGATAGAAATTTTACTTGTGTTATTTATTTTAATGCATTTAGTGTGCTCAACAACCGGGATCACTAGATTGTGGCTACTACGTCATGCGTTTTATGTACGACATAATAATGAATCATGGTAATAGTCAAGATCTTACTAAGGTATGTTCTCATAAACTACGTACTTTATATAATAAATTGAAGTACACAAAACTATTATATTGATCAATCGTTGATAAATTGAATTATTTACACTTTTTTAGGATTTTTCAAGAACATTGCCCTATTCACCGGAGGAGATTAATGAGGTGAAAGATTTTTGGGCAGATTACTTCATGAACAATGTCGAATTTTTAGCTTAATTTGTAATATGAACTTGATCTCTAGCTAGCTACGTACCTTTGTTGTAATAATTTTATGTTTGTTGTAACATGTTGGTTGATCGATCTATGACGAATTTAATTGCCTTTTATTGGGAACGTTAATTACGTTGTAAACTTTAGTGACAGGTATTAATTATAAATGTATTCCCGGTATTGGGAATGAAGCGTCTAATTTCAAAGACGATCATGTCGGAATTTCCAACTAAAATATTAAAAAACGAATATTTTTTTAAAAAAAATAAGTCATTTGCAACGCACGTTAGCTCAATGTGCGAGGCAAATGACTTAATTTTTTGGCGCTAAAATTGTCATTTGCAACGCACATTTAGCTAATGTGCGTTGCAAATGACTTTTCAGCACCATGCCTAAAAAGTTATTTGCGTCGCACATTTAGCTAATGTGCGACGCAAATAACTTTTCAGGCATGGTGCTGAAAAGTCATTTGCAACGCACATTAGCTAAATGTGCGTTGCAAATGAACCTTATTTGCGTCGCACATTTAGCTAATGTGCGTTGCAAATGACTTTTCAGCACCATGCCTGAAAAGTTATTTGCGTCGCACATTAGCTAAATGTGCGACGCAAATAAGGTTCATTTGCGTCGCACAAATGTGCGACGCAAATAACTTTTAGTCATTTGCGTCGAGAGCTTTTGCCACGCACGATGTGCGACGCAAATGTGCTTAAAAGTGCGATGCAAATGACCCTTTTTCCACCGGGGTCTGCGTCACTAACCGCGCAGGTCCTTAGTCGCTGCAGCGATAACCTTTATCGGTTTTCCCTTTTCCCAAAAATTAAAGGATCGGTTTTCCCTTTTTCCAAAAATTAAAGGATCGGTTTTCCCTTTTTTCCAAAAATTAAAGGATTGGTTTTCCGTTTTTCCAAAAAAGAACGATGAAATTGGTTTTCCCTTTTTTCCAAAAATTAAAGGATTGGTTTTCCGTTTTTCCAAAAAAGAACGATGTGCTGGATTTTCCTTCGTTTTACGTCCCATAAAAACAAGGGGGTTTTCTCGTTTAACTAGCCTTGAAAATGAGAATCTTTAAAAAACATTTTTACCTCGTGGTTGGGATTGGCCAGGCCCAATTACACTTTATAGCTTTGATTTCGAAAACATCTGTAGCTACTCCCAATGACAAAGTGAGGGAGTTTCTACGCCTCTTTAGATACTTCCAATGACAAAGTGAGGGAGTATTCTATACTATCCGTTGACAAATCCCAATGACACGTGAGGGATATGTCGACATTTCAAGTGATGACCCTTAAGTCAAATGTTATCACTCGGGGGCTCGTGAGACCCTCACAAAACAGGTCACATACACCATGACTTGTGTGGCGCACTCCGTCCAGTACTTTGACCATCGTCTCATCCCGAGACTCAGTCAAAGTGGGGGCTAACTGTAGACACCTACTTTTGTCCCCATTCCCGAAAGGGAAAGGTTCGATGATGAAAACATAAATCTCCACTTGACAACGCATCTCCTATAAAATAATGAATCTCAAATCCCCTTTTCATTTCACCCGAAACCTGCTATTTATAGAAACCTGCTATTTATGGAAACCTGCTAAAATAGTAACTGCCGTAATAGGTAGTTGTTAAAAGTGGCAAGTCATAAAAGATAGAAACCTGTCAGAATTAGGTGTTGCACTCTAACATAAATCCTAAATGAGATAGAAATTGCGAGAGAATCCTATTCCTAATATGATTCGAAAGTAAGAGTCATGTATTAATTAAAATCCTAACGAGCCTAGAGTTCGTAACGGGCCCAGACGCATCCCGTCACAAGGTTAATACGCACTAAAGGACTCAATTAAATCTCAAATACTCCGGATTCTAGGAATCCGAGTCTGACTAAGAAAAACAGCCCAGACCCTATTTTCAACGCCTTGCTCTGGGCGCCGAAATCATCGGCGCCCAGGCCTGGGCGCTGAAAATACCTGGTACGTGTTTTTTCCTAATTACTCGTGAATAGGAGTTCTGCAATTCTATCTTTCCACGAACTCTTTCCTATAAATAGACCCTTAAGTTCGACGTGAAAAGAACACAACAACACACAATTATATTCTGAGTATTGACTCTAAACCCCTAAGCCTAAGCCTCACGCTGCAAAACTGATCACGCGTTCTTTCGCAATCGATCCATAAATCGAACAGAATGTATCCTGTCCCATAATTTGAGATTCGTTAAATAAAAGGAGAAATAGAAAAGTCAAAGTGGTTAGTTTTCTGAGAACCGTGACGCGCCTCTCAAGGGTGCGTCGTAATGTGTCCCTTTTCTATGATTTAATTGCTTTCCTCACCCTTTTATGAACTGTTAAACTAACTAAAATCTGATTGTTCGATCACGCTTAATAAATATGATATTTTTGGGAAATTGGATTATCATGCTAGGTCCCTTAAAACAATCTAAATCAGATAATCGCGTTCGATCTAGTACTATATGTTGCATATTGATAGAATCAACTCAGATTAGTTTAATAGTTAACGCATGTCCCTTCAATTATTTATGCTGAGCTAGTAAGGATATCGTTCCTCTAGAGTTATCGAAGAGCGAGTACTCCTCTCGGTAGTTACAGTCCCCCGAACGCTCAATCTCTACCCTGCGGGTGTACGTTGAGCGATCCCCACCACCAGGAATCACAAGGGAACCTACGGCCGTCGTGGTCAAACATAATTGCACTCCCTTTATGTCACGATAACCGGGTTTTGTCAGTTTTTCTCATTGTCGTTAAAAACTGAATGGCGACTCCTATATTATTAGTCAATTGGGTGTAAACTCACAGGAAATCCAATTACACTTGATTTGACAAAAAGAAGCGTCACACCCACGAGGGACAAGGTCACGCATTAGCCTCGTGCTTTTTCGACCCCCTCACAGGCGTATGGGCGAAGAAGCAAGGCCAGTGAGAATGGCAGGCGCGCGCGCGGGCAGCGAGGGGTGCCTCGCAGCACGAGCGCTGCCTCGCCCAGCCTCGCCAAGCAACTGCTGCACTACGAAGCAGCGAGCGATGCTGCGCTCAAGCGTGGCTCGGCTTGCTGCGTTTGCGCGTGGCAGCTACTCGTGCCTTGCTGTGCGATCACTCGTGAGGGGCGATGCTGCCTCGAGCACTCGACGGGGCATGGGCGTAAGCCCATGGTCTCGTCTTGACCCGATTGATGGGGTTTGAATTTAATTTTTTAATTTTCAGTTCGTAAACGATTTTAATTAATTTTAAAATTCGTAATTTAAATTGTTTTCTTGGATTTTAATTTTGAATATTATAATTATTATAAATTTTATTTATACTAATTATTTTACTAAAATTAAATCTTGAATTAATTTAAATTCGTTTAATTCAACTGAAATAAATTAAATTAATGGATTCGATTATAAATTTATATGAGCTTTAAATTTTAATTAAATTTGTATGTTTCCGGTTAGACTAGAAATACATTTTTATGTTTAAAATTAGTAAAGCATATGAATTTATTGGTTTAAGTGGGAGCATTTTTAGTCATAAACTCTTGATTAGGTCTACAAATCCTTTAAGGTTAAACAACTTGATTAGAATTAATAAGGACTGAATAATTTGTAGATTATTGGTGCCCTTAATTAATTGCTGCAAATATTTATGTGATGCATAACGTGTTTTACTAACCAGCTATGTGGGCCATTCATGATAATGAATGGGTAAATGGTATATATTGTATATGTACTGTTTTGGAGGTTATGGAGTGACTAGTATGGCCCAAATAGGATAGAAAATATGGTCTGCGTACCATTAATTTGAATGTAATTGGTCTAAGGAACCAAATTTGTTTTTCAATTCAAATATGGTCTGCGTACCATCAAATAGTTGTAATTAGTTTAATTATAGCTTATCCTTTTTGAAGAAAATGGCGCCTCCCACGGAGATTTTCAAGATGGACTTTGAAGTTGAAGCTTCAAGATGAAGTCGGGCCATACTAGAACACATTTATCTTATGCATGCTTTAAGTTATTTATTGTTTTAAATATGTCTTAATTATGCATGAGATTGTGGCTTAATTATGTTGCATGATTAAGGATTTTAGTTCACTTAAAATCTAACCAACATAGTAAGAGCCTTAAGTTCCAAACTTAAAAATTGAGTTTAAAGGTGCCATGCCAAAATAAACACTTGCTTGGATATCCTTTACATCAATCTAGTAATAGTTTTCGCTCAGCGAGGTGTTACTTATTGGTCCTAAAGGGGTAAGGTACACAAATAATTGTGAGTACATGTTAGTTTTGGTGAAACTCAACTATATAAGTAAGGAGTCCTTTTATGTCGTGGAAAAATCGATAGGTTTACCTAATAAGTTCTTAGACGTACCTATCAACCAAGAGTAGTTTCTAGACTATTAACAAAAGGCTTTTGCTTACCTAAAAG
Organism: Spinacia oleracea; assembly: GCF_020520425.1. Taxonomy (NCBI): domain Eukaryota; kingdom Viridiplantae; phylum Streptophyta; class Magnoliopsida; order Caryophyllales; family Amaranthaceae; genus Spinacia; species Spinacia oleracea. The sequence continues at coordinate 49,696,603 of NC_079488.1, forward strand.
ATTTTAGAATTGAGTCTAAATACATAACGTGCTTAATTCTTCAATGGATTTTAGGGTCTTGGAATCATTTTATTCACACCTGCCGGAACAATATATTCGAATAAAATGCTAATAACTTGTTTGAATTGCATGATTGCTTTAATTTTCAAGTTATTATTCATGATAAATGTTTAGACTTTGCATGCTTCAATGTATGTTTTAATTATTGTTTATAATTAAATATCTTGCACTGCAATAAATCCTTTTAGAAAGGTAACAGTAAATTTCCTGGATTGGTAGTGAATCCAAGAACGATTCACGGAAATGAGAGAAAGTGAGCAATTTAAAATGTACGTTTCTTATATCGACTTTTATGGTTGTTTTCGAATATCAAAGTCGAATGGCAAACCGATTGGTGCTTGTGAATTCAAAATACAGTGTAGTTTTGAGATCATAAAGCATTGAGTTTAAACGCTCAGCCTTACCAATGGTTAACAACCTAATATCTTTGTCCATTTAATTCTCGAATAAGTCTAGTCCCTAGACATTCGAATAGATCGATGCTTAGAGAACTTTAGAAGCTTCTGGTAAGATCATCTAGTTGAAACTTAATATTCAACATAAAATGGTAAGAACTTTGTTGAAGTGACATTGGACTTGTCTAAACAAGGTATAAAAGTCAACACTAGAGAATTCAATTCTTAAGGCTATTAGAAATGGTACAAGAAATAGGAAAACAAAGGAACAAATGAAAGGAATTTACAATTCCGTTTCTACCTATAAGTTTATGTTTAAAGAGAAGTGACCTAGCAATCAAACTTCCTTGGTATCATATACCGCTTGAGGTTCTTACTTCGGTAATAACTCAAACAATGGAAGCTAGGATACACTAATGACCTACAAGTGCGAAATGAAGCATGGCAATGCTACATTAGTTGTAGGGTCATCTAGTTTGTTTTAAGTCCTTTCAAAGGCTGGAACTTAATGGCTATTTTGTTCCATAATCAGCATACCTAAATTTTTGCTTCAAACACAGAAAGACTCGCATTCAAGAAAAACAAAAACAATGTTTGTTTGTTTATTTGAATAAAATGGTCAATTACGGGTTGAGTCAATATGCTTGATTAAAACAAACAACTCTTTAATAATAAGAACTTTACTAGGTTCAAATCAACCCCTTGATTTGAGTTCCACTAATCTTTGGCATTGTTGCTTAAACCATATCAACAAGTTAACATTCAAAAGCTCTATTTTGATGGACTTTTGAAAGTTGATTGATTTCTAGATCATTCAAGATGAGCTAATCTTACTTGTTGAAAGTAACAAAAGATATGAACTATTGTTAGAACACCTAGACAATAGAGTTCAAAGCTAAAGAAATATTTTATGACTTTATTGTATCACCTGGATTTGAGTGAATATATATTGGTTTATTTACTAAATGTGATATAAGTTTGAATCTGTTTGGCTAGTTCAAAGATTCAGAAGTATAAAATCCACTTGGCAAGAAATCATAAAGATCTAGGTTAGATCATGTTGATGATTACTTAAGTCAAGAATGATCATCAAAGATTGTGTAGTAAAATTCACAATCTAGCTCCATAAGATATGGCATATCTAAGTTGTAATGATCGAAGTCGATTAGTACTTGACTGGATCAATGATGGATCATAAAGACTTTTCCTATAATTTCTAAAACAAAATGCTCAACTACCACCAAACTAAACCAAATTCGTCAAAGCTATTGAAAAGTAATTTCAGGATATCTTTTCAATTATATATATCTAAAGAGTTGCTAAACTCAGTGGGAGCTTAGTGTTTGTTATTCAACAAACTAAGGCCCAAGTATAGATATATGTTTAATTGTGATTTATTCAAATGAGACACAAGGGTATTGTTTCTACCACGAATTTTTGAGAACATAATGTTTGTTTGCTCGAAATAATGTCCTTTTGGAGATTCTTTCCAAAATGACAAGTGGGAGAAAATAGACCTCGAAAGTCATCGAGGCGAACAACAAACATAAAGGGACATTCCGGAGGCTTTTCGAAGTGCTTCAGAAAATCCGAACTTATTCTTTAAAGACTTTAGAAGTGGCTTTAAAGAATAGACATCTCTTAGAGGGTTTTACAAGTGCTAAAGGACTTTCAAGTGGCTATTGATATTCTATTGTTTGATATTCTATACCCAAGTAGGCATAGAGTTCAAGTCACTGAAACTATGCAATTCTTCTATTAGATAGTGAAGAAACCTACAACTTGCAGTCAAACTATTATCATGTAGATTAATGAGTTTGTGACCTGTAAGAAAGCTATGACGAAATCCAGATTCCCTAAAATGGTTAGAGGCCATATATAGACTCAAATGTTTTAAATGGTTAGAGGCCATAAAACATACTCAATGCTTTGATGACAAAATTGAAATTTTGTTGATTTGCAAGAATAGTTTCACACCTATTGGTTGCAAGTTTGTTTTAAGGATAAAAACCATCAAACATGAAATTGTGTTCACACACAAAGGTAGATTAGTTGCTAAAGGTTACAAGAAAATTCACGGCGTGGATTGTGTTGAAACCTCATGCATAATCGTAATGCTCAAGTCTATAAATCAAGCAATGATTGCATATTAATTGGTACATATGGCAATGGGATGACAAAACAATTCCTCAATCAAATGTTGGAATAAACTATGTACATGGTATGTCATAGGATTTGTGGATCCAAATTAAATAAATGCTTGAAAAGAGTACCTAGCTTATGAAATCTAAGTACAGATTTAAGCAAGCAATTGGGAATTAGAAATGTATTTTAGTGAAGCTAATAAGTATTTTAGTTTCATAAATGTACATGATTCTTATAGATGTATAAGAAGTTTAGTGGGAGTACATAAAACTTAATTGGTCCTATGTGTATCACACACATATCTCTCTATTGTGAAATAACATTCAAATTCTAATAACTTAGATTTGAAATTATTCATCAATGATGGACCAAGGCGAAACTTAGTACATACTGGGTATTAAGATCTATTTACAAAGATCTTATGACATTGTTTTGGATTAAGTAATGGAATTTACTAAATCAAACACGAAAGAATCCATTGGAGATATTCGACCCATATGAATTTACTAAAGGATGTTTTGAACTATGTATAAGCATTTACTAAGTTAAACATCAAAGAGTCTAAATGAGATTCTTAACCTATATTACATGTTAAAGAATATTAGCTGGATTCAGTATCTACTGAAATTGAATGAGCTAAAGTTACATGAATAGAATTCAATTGGGAATTATTCTGCAAAAGAATTTATCATGTATGATATAATATAAGAATCGCCAAAAATGTATCGTATGACTTTAGGCATGACGAACATATACCACTCTCTATTGATCTAAGTGAAGATCAACTAGATTGAGATCAAGAAAAACTTATGGTACTTGAAAAGGTACATAGGAACAGTTCTTGACTCAAGGAAATAAAGATATGCTAAATATTGATGCTACACGCATAAACACTAGCAAAGGATCAAGCAAGACCCTTTGGAGTTAACCATTGATAAGGACGAGCTATAGAGCATCGTGTTTTGAAATGGCAACATGGATTGGAGACCATGAGTTGTTGCGTGGGAAATTAAAATATTAATTTCTATTTTCTAATATACAGCTGGAAAGTATTCCACATATCTGTGAACTGCTTGGATAAGTAAATCCAAACAAAGCATCACTAGCAACCTAAACAGTTGAAGTAAAAGTACTTATTGCCTAAGAAGCAATAAAACAGAGTTGTTTATATTAATGAGTTCTTCATTGAACTTGGGAAGATCACATGTTTGTTAACTTAATGGTTCTTCATTGCAAAATGCGTAGAACCACTATTGTAGCAAGAAAGACTAGATCAAAAAATAAACATACTCAAAATATCTTATCATCTATCTCGAAGAACATTCGATGAAAAGGATATTAAGATTGGCAAAGCATGATAACTAAACCTATGCGACAAGTGAGAAACAACACTCACATTGTGGCACTGGAAATCAAGCATAGCTTTGAATTCCATGAACTGTTTTAAATATGGGTTAGAGGCCCATGGTTGTAAAACATTGGGGTTGAACATTTATCATATATGAAATGTATTTTCATATTCCATTTAATCATGGTTTAGTATTAAATGACGAGTCCCTTCAATTTGACAATATATTCAAGATAGACTGTCAGGACCAGTCCTGTAACTAAGAAATGTCTATCAAGTGAACTTGAATGTCAAAAGTTGAAAATGGTCCCTGGTCGGAGTTTTCTATAAAATTGGACGCACAGAAAACGTTAGACGACTGGAATGCAAGATGACTAGTAGTTCTGTTTCTTGAACTATGTGGACATGGCAATGTCGTAATCATTTGCATAGATACTTACTTTGGGAAGACTAGTATCGGACAAACCTATGAAACTTTACTGTTAGAAATGAAAATCTGTCATAAGTAAATTTCATTAAAATTATTAGACACTAAATCCTCAATACCTGAGTGATTTGAGATTACTTGTTTGAGAACTGGTTGCTTTGACGTTGACCAACCGTCGCACCGTAAAAGGAGGCTATAAAGGCAACGCTCAGGTAATCACCTATCAAACGAAGTCTAATCTCAAGTTCACAAGATCGGGATTGTCCTCCCATAAATCGGGATGAGATGCTTAAAAGTTGTACAAGGCCACTCGGAGAGCTAGAAACTGTGAAATGCATGGCCGTGCTCGGATGAATCATAGGCTATGATTATCTGTTTATTTGATCAGTTGAACTCTATAACCGAGAAACACCTCTGGACATAATAAGGATGACAACTCTTACCTTATGTTCAAGAGCAAGCATCGAGCGACAAAGGAATTAGGTAATGCACACTTGTCCCTAAGGACAAGTGGGAGACTGAAGGAAATAATGCCCTTGGTCCAAGTATGCATATAATATTAAGTCTAATAAATGCGGTTCAGTATTAATTAACAAGTTAATAATTCAGTGAGATCAAGTGAGCTGAATGCCTAGCTAGAGGCCGCTTCAGTTCAAGTGGAATTAATGATATTAATCCACAGCATACTCTTGACTGAACCTGTAGGGTCACACAAATAGTACGTAAACGGATCAAGTATTTAATGGCATTAAATACTCCATCTATGGATTTTGGAATCGACGGATCTTCGTTTCAGTGGGAGCTAAGATCGTCACAAGCAAGAAATGAATACTCCGGAAACGATGATATTGCCGGAAACGGAAATATGGATCGTATCGGAAATATAAATATTATCCAAGTCGTAGATGTTGCCGGAAACGGAAACATGGTACGTATCGGAAAATATTATCGGAAATGGAAATATTGCCGGAATCGGAAATATTGCCGGAAACAGAAATATTGTCAGAATCGGAAATATTATCGGAATCGGGAAATAATTCCGGAAACGGAAATATTAAATATTTGTTCGAAACGGAAATTAATTCCGGAATCGGAAATATTAAATATTGTTCGTATTGGAAATGAATTCCGGAACCGGGAATTTAATCGGAAGCGCATCGTACGAATTAGCATCGGACGAGGCTTGCTAAACGAAGGCCCAGCACGAAGCCAGGCCCGCGCCCAGCAAGCCGAGTGCCCAACATGGAGCTTCCACGCCTCGCCAGGCCCAGCGCAAGGCCAGGCCCAGCAAGGCCTTGGCGCGCGCACGCTAGGCGTGCTGTTGGACTGCGAGCAGCGGCTGCTCGTGTGGGCCGGAAGGCCTGCGCGGGTGGTGCGATGCTCGTGGCCATATGATGCTCATGTTCGTAACGTATCCTAATCCTATCGGAATTCGTGTATTGATTAAATCCTAATCCTAATAGGTTAAGTTTATTATTTAGAGTTCAAGTTGGATTATAATTACTAAATCCAAATCCTAGTAGGATTATAATTCCTTTTCCATACCTCTATAAATAGGATCCTAGGGTCATAATTTATGGATACAATTGAAGTATTCTAAAGGTAAGATTTTGAAGAAAAATCAGCCATACACTTGCACCTAAATAGCCGAAATTCCTAAGCTACCTTAAGGGCGATTCTAGTTGGTCAAGCTTAAGGCGGATCCGGACGTGCTGTGGACTATCTACGGAGAGACGACACTTGGATTCCTAAAGACTTGTTCTTGTTCGGTTCGGGTGCAGCTAGGGAGGGCACGCAACAAAGTGTATGCATCTAAACTATGCTAAATGATTATGTGTAAATAATATGCTTTCCTGGCTTTATGGTTTTTCCGCATGATTTATGTTTTGTCATATGAATCATAACCTAACAGTATATGAGTCATATGGCCCCTACTGCTGAATATGTCGTTGTAAGGTAGAGCCTGAGGGGAATCCTTGGCATGGCTGGCTTTAGAACAAGCGGACTGGAGAGGTAGTCTTTGATGGCATTGAATGCCTGTTAGCAGCCCTCGTCCCAGACCTTGGGCTCACTTTTGAGTAGCTTTCGAAATACCGGTTCACAGATCATAGTGAGCTTTGAAATGAACCTACTGATGTATTGCAGTTTGCCGAGAAACCACCGAATTTATTTTTCATTCGTTGACGGCTTCATCTCTAGAATGGCCTTGATTTTTGAAGGGTCAGCCTCGATGCCCCGAGAACTGATGACATATCCGAGCAACTTGCCTGACGTTACCCCGAATGCGCATTTTTGAGGATTGAGCCTCATATTGCATTGGCTGAGCCTGTTGAAGAATTTTCGTACCGAGGTATGCTCATGTCACTCTTTGGATTTGACGATCATGTCGTCGACATATACCTCGATCTCCCTATGAATCATATCGCTCATGATGGTTGTTGCTGTTCTTTGATAGTTAGCCCCCGCGTTCTTCACTCCGAACGGCATAACTGTATAGCAATATGTACCCCCACTGAGTGATGAAGTTTGTCTTCTCCATATCCTCCTCTGCCATGGGAATCTGATTGTAGTCTGCATACCCGTCCATAAAAGAGAGTAAGGCATGATTTGCGGTGTTCAAGATGTCGATGTGAGGCAATGGAAAACCGTCTTTAGGGCTGGCCCTGTTAAGATCTCTGTAATCCACACACATTCGTACTTTGCCGTCTTTCTTTGGAATTGGAACGACATTTGCAATCCATTCCGGATATTTTCCTTCTCGAATAAACCCAGCCTCTAGCTGCTTAGAGACTTCTTCTTGAATTTTGAGGGAAACATCCGGTTTCATGCGACGGAGTTTCTGCTTGATTGTCTTTGAACCTGGGATGAGGGGAATTGTATGCTGACCGATGCTTGGATCAACCCCTGGAATATCATGATAGGACCATGCGAAGACGTCTATGTACTCTGAAAGTAGCTTGATAAGATCATCCCGCTCTACTTGAGATAGAGTTAGACCAATCTGAACTAGTTTTGGATCACTGATGTTAGAAAGGTTAACTTTTTCTGTTTCCTCAATTATGGGCGTCCTGTTTTCATGATTTTCAATAGCTTTTAGTATTTCAAGGTCAATTTCTTGTCAAGCAAAGTTGTTTGGATTAGAGGTGTGTTTTGAAATTGGACTTGAAGAGTAGGAGGAAATTGAAGTATTATTGAAATTGGCAATCATTACATCGACAGTTTTGACTTGAATTTCGGCCTTTAGAGCTCTTGATTGATGCAAGACTCTAGCCCTAGACTCTTAGACTCATCACTAGACTTGGATCCAGACTCATCCTCTGACTCGGACTCGCTCATCATAGATCCTTCGCCCACCGTAATCTTGAACATTTTGCCATTTGGAGCAGAGATCTTGAGGGATTTCCTCCAGCCTTTGACCACCTTCTCACTTGGAGTAATCAGCTTAGATGGGTCAAAATCTTCGATTTGAGTGATAATTTGTACCATAATATCTTCAGGAATGATCGGTGTTACTTCTTGGCCGAACAAGAGACCAAAAGCTGATGAATCAAGGCATTCAGGGGTAGCCTTGTTTTGTATCGAGGGGAATCCTCGAGGAAGTGACAGTCTTGAAAGATCTCAAACCCTGGATAGAGAACCCCTTTTGTAGTATCATAGAAGGGCTCTGGGAAGTCAAAGTATAGGTCATCCTCTCCCTCTTTTATGAAGTGTCCATTGAGTGTACGCTGATAGGGAGGTATTTTAAATTGATCATTACCAGCTCGACGGGCTCTTAGCTTAGCCTCTTGCTGCTTGTTGTCGTGCTTAGTCGGTTTGTATCCCAGACCGCAACAGTTAGTATGGCCATGGGTCTTGAAAGGAGACTCGGTAGGCGGTGGCAGAGTGGTGCCCAAGAAGCGCCCATGCATGATCATCATGCGCCTTGCCATGGGATCCATTTTTTACTCAATGGCTCCTACTTCAGCACTAAACCCCCAAAGGTCTTCATCATTGTCATCGTGTTCTATCAATATCAGAGCCTTGTCGGCTATCTTGGTTCTTGGATGGGATGCATTTAGAGTAATGACATTTCCTTGGACCTCCATTCGGACTTTCTGATGGAGTGAGGATGGCACCGCTTTGAGGTCATGGATCCAAGGTCTCCCCAACAGGAGATTGAAACTTGCTTTGATATTGAGCACTTGAAAGCTCACTTTGCGCTCGATTGGGCCTGTTCGGAGTAGAAGGCTGAGAGTTCCCATTGCTCCCCGACGAGTGTTGTCATAGGCACGAACACCTCGGGGGGAACTAGAAAAGTCACAAGGAGTGAAACCCAAATTCTCAGCAGTGCGAAGAGGACACTCATTAATGGCTGACCCATTATCCACTAGAGTCATGGGGATGATTTTGTCTTTGTATTCAACGGTCAGATAGAGAGCCTTGTGATGGCTTGCCCCCTCAGGTGGGAGGTCTTCATTTGTTAAGGTAATTCCTTCTTCCAAATTTGTAAGTAACCCGGTCAGCTCGTCGGGAGTGACTTCTGGGTGACATTCAACTTGACAAGAGCATTGATTAGAGCAGTGCGATATTCCACGGAGGAAGCCATGAGTTGCCAAATGTTGACCTCTACCTTTGTGCGCTTCAATTGCTTGATCAAAGGATTCTCCTCGGTGGGTAGAGGGATATTAGTTGCCGGTGTCTCCTGTTGACTGGCTCTTGAATTCGACCGGATCTAGTCATGACCTGAACACTGTTTTCTGGCTTAGGGTCCAAGTACCAGTCGGCGTTCATTTCTTGGCATTCATCGTCAGAGATGTTCTCAATGGGAGGGTCTTGATATGTGTCTTCATTGTCGCTGGCCCATATCCCACAAATGTCTTCTTGAGGCAATCTGGTAACAATCCAAGACTCCGAACCTTCACTTGGTTGCACAAGGTGCGGCATAGGACTTTGATTATGAACGATTTCCACTACCTCGAAGGGACCCACAACATGGAAAAGAGTTTCTTGATTGTCTTCGAGAGCCCTTATACGAGCCTCGGCTTCTTCAACACGTTCATAGAGCTCTGCTACAGCCATTGCTAGTGAAGGCATCTTGAATAGGATTATGAGAGAATGAGTCCGAGCACCTAGTTACCACATGATTTGAATTTTAGAACTTGGACTTCCCGACACATGATATGATATGCATGCAATGAATGAGACCTAGACTTGACTCTAAGTGCCACTCCGAAGACTCCGGATTTTGGATTTTGTATTTGTATTCGGGGTATGCAACCCGTTGGAAATATTTGAGAAGAGCTTCACTCTTTTGTGGAAGTTATCTCCTTGTACTAGAACTTGAAATATCGAAAAAGAAGATTTCGATCTATTGGAACTTGTATTATTTCAAGGGATTTTCAACCCATTGGAAATATTTTAGGAGATTGGATTTTGTATTATTTCAAGGGAGTTTCAACCCGATCGAAAGGGAATTGAATTTTGTATTATTTCAAGGGGATTTCAACCCGTCAATATTTTAGGGGAGTTTCAACCCATTGGATTTCGGAATATTTCAAGGGAATTTCAACTCGTAGTAGAATTTGGAATATTTTAGGGGGATTTCAACCCGTCACTATTTTAGGGGAATTTCAACCCATTGGTAGGACTTGGAATATTTTAGGGGGATTTCAACCCATAGAGAAAGGAAATTGGATTTTGTACTATTTTGGGGGATTTTCAACGCATTAGATCTCGAAGTATTTTAGGGGAATTTCAACCCATAGTAGGATGTGGAATTTGAATTTGTACCATTTCAAGGGATTTTCAACCCATTTGAATTGGATTTGGAATATTTCAAGGGGATTTCAACCCATGATAGAATGTAGAATTTGAATTTGTACTATTTCAAGGGATTTTCAACCCATTGGAAGTATTTTCGAATTTGGATTTGTATTATTTCAAGGGATTTTCAACCCATTGGAAGTGTTTTCGAATTTTGTATTTGGGAGCAAGGGAAGGCAAGGATTTTTTGTAGTTTGAATTTGGAATTTCAACATGGAAATGGAAAGAATGCGTTTTTTGTATAGAGTGTCAGGCTTTGAATTTTGAAAATTCCGGCATTACGCCGTCATGAATTTGAGACATTGGATTTGGAATTTTGAAAGTCCGGCATCATGCCGCCGTGGACTTTGGATTTCGAAGTGTTTGGTTATGGAATTTTGAATTTGAATGAGGAAAATTTCGGCATTACGCCATCAAGGATTTGGAATTGGAAGTTTTCGAATATAGGACGTGAAATTTGAAAGATTGAATTTAGAATTTCGAACTTGAGATTTGAAATTGAAAAGTCGGCATTAGGACGGCATGAGTTTGGACATTGAGGTTTTGAGATTGGAATTGGTAACTTGAATTTGAGGTTTGAAGGATGGAGTTGAACATTTGAATTCTTGAACTAGAATTGAATTTTGGAACTTGAAAATTGAACGCTTGAACTAGAAAATCCGGCATTATGACGCCGTTGAACTGAATTTTGAATTTGAAAATTGGAATTTGGACTAGAAAATCCGGCATTATGACGCCGTTGGATTGAATTTTGAATATGGAATTTGGCATTTGTGCGTGAGGCGTGTTTAAGGGTTTTGAATCAAATGGAGTAGCACTCCTAAAAGACCTTAAATCGGCGATTTTAGATGCATGAGGTTTGAATGATGCTCCTAGGGGTTTGGTTTCCTAGTTGGAGGCTAATGGTTTTGGCAAAGCTAGAACTCGAGGTTAGCCATTCACGCGTGCAAAGACGCCCATACAATGCACAAATAGCATGTTGTCACACTAACATGAATATGAATGCGACATGCAATGTGGTCGGCTTTGGGTGTCAAAAGGTACTCGACTAAGAGGCGGATCAGGCAACAACTTGCACATCCACCTAAGGGACGTGTGTGTCGGCAAGGTAGAAATTCGTTTTGCACAAATATGGTTTTCGAAATATGCATGAAATGCCTAAATATTGAAAATTAAAAATCGCATTTGAATATTGTTTTTGAAAAGCTCATTTTTCGACATTCATTCTCAAGGTTTGGGAGCGTCCTTCAAAATTCAAAAACATACTGACTCCCACTTGAAAACTTGAGCAACATGGGCAACGAGCCACTGTGAGCACTGTGCTAGATGCAGACAGTGGCGTTTGGCGCTGGGGCCTGCGCCTGGCGCCAGTGCTGGCATCCAGAACTTAAGCAGATCAGTGGCTTGCTGCTCAAAGTGTGCTCGTATTTTCGAAGTTGAAATCAGGAACTCCCCAGTGGAGTCGCCAGAATTGTAGGGGATTTTTTTCGTTCTTTTCCCCGTAGTGTATTTCCCCTACGAGGGTGGTTTTTAGAAACCTTTGTATTTTGGATTTTGTAGGAGTCGCCACCAAACATGTTTAAGGGTCCCGTTTGGAAAGACCAAAAAGTGACTCTATTAGGATAAGGCATTGAATCTTAGAAACGGATGGGTGAGATCCGGGCAAGGGAACGAGATGCTTATTCCGCGAGCTTTAGAAATAATTCAAATGCGTGGCACAACATTTTCGAAAATACCCTAGTTTAGACTATGTGGGTTTGAATTTAGAACAAATAGAATTTCTACTTTGTATCGTGGCCACTTTGCTTTAAAGTTAATTTAAAGGAACCTAAGATCGGTTTGTCCAAGAAATTATCTTCGTTAAGCGTGGTGTAACCTTGTATTTTGTATTTAGCATGTGAGGTGTAGAAAGCAATAAACAAGTAAAGCAACATCACAATAGAAAATAAGTGCAAAATTAGTAAAGTACATCACCACCTAGAAATGGACTAGGTGGTGAAACCACATTGCCTAGAAGGACTAGGCAAGTAAAGTTGCATAATTGAACGTGCGGAATTGAAATTGCATAATTGAAAGGCGTTATTGAAATTGAACATTAGCACATGAGATCCGAACGTCAAACGACTCCTTAAGAATAAGTGCGTCCAACACGGATTCAAAGCAAAAATCTCTACTTTAGGTCAAGTTGCTGTACCTAAAGTGTCTTGGATTTTGAATATAGAAATTGAACTTGAAATGTTTGAGCTTGAAATATTGGACTTGAAATAATGAATTTTGAACTTGAAATATGGAACTTTTGAACTTGAAATGTTGAACTTAGGAGTCTTGAATCTCAAAGATTGGATCTTTTAATGTTGAAAAGATTTCATCTTTGATGTGCTCCAAGTATTGAAATGATCCTAGTTTAGGGAAGTGATTACAAACAACCCTAAACATCATTGGATCTTGAAATTTGTAAACTTGAACTTGTATATTGAAAAATGGAGTCTTGAATCTCAAAGATTGGACCTTTAAACATTAGAAATGCCTCAACTTTGATTACTCCGTATTTGGAAGATGATTCTAGTTTAAGGAAGTGATTACAAACAACCTTATACATCATTGAAACTTGAAATTTTGTATTTGTATCACATAAAGTGAGGATTTTGCAAAAGTTTATGATTGTTGTAAGTGACACTTTTAATAATAAAAGTGTCAACTTTACTAATCATTTTGAAATAGAAATCATGAAAACATTGTAGATTAGGTTGGGATTCGGAAATACCTAGTTAGGTTTAGGCTAGAATTCCTTTTAGAGCTCCCAATTGCTTAGAACTTTGAAATTATATGTGATTTTTGGGGAGTTTTTGTATTTTGATTTGAGTGGCAATTTTTGTATTACGACGTTCTGTTTTCGATTTTTTCCTCCCTAAATGCTCAGAATTAGGGGGTTTAAATTGGAAAATTTGTAGCTAAACGACAGCTGACGCCAGCGTCCAGCGCAGCAGCCTGCGCCAAGCGCTGCTAACGTGGCGCGGAAGCTGCCAAACAAGGACGAATATGCCGTCCTTGTATTTTGGCTTGTAATGGTGTACCTTTGTACGAATTGTACAAAGTTGGCACGTAGTGTTTGCTTGGTGATTAAGGCTTGGTTTGCGTATAAAAACAAGCCGTTTCGGGTTTTTTTAATTCGGTTTTACGGGACGAGGCCCGACTTGCTCGGTTTTGTGCGTCGGCGCCCGAATTGGATTTGCTTAGTGTCATTTTGACTGGAAAAGGCATTGTAAAACCAATGGAGTAGTCCATTGGGCGAGATTGTACTTGGATTTTGAAATTGATTTTTGGAATTTGTATTTTGTACCGAGTTCCGGAGTGGGAACGGCCTCGGGGATTGGACTTTGGCTCTTGGATTTTGGAATGTGTTCTTAGCAATTGGGACTTCCGCACGGAGTTGTTCCAACCACCTAACAAGGATAATAGTATCGTCATCATCCCAATGGGGAGACACGATTTAGGTGTCTACACTTATGCATGTGGATTATTAATTCGTTGAGTGAAGCATGTTAGGATAGAATGTTATTTCAGCTTGTTCGTACTCAGCTTTTGCTGACTTCGTGCTTCGTGTCTTTTGGTCATGGCCTTCGCTTTAATGACCCTATGATGATCCATCATTGCATTTGCGTTGTTGGGGAGTAGATTTTAATAAAGCAGGTTGGTAGAGATAACTTGCGGGAGAAGTTATCATGGATTCGTGTTGAGAGTTTAATCTCCGTATTTTATAAACTCTATTTATAGTCATGATTACTACTATTGCTATCATGGTTTGAAACTTAGTTAATGGATTTTTTTTATAAACTGTTTAATGTTGGTTTGGGCCTTGATGGTTCCAGTTTGTTTTAATGACCATTAACTAATTAATACGTTTTGAAAGTTAGTTAAATTCCGCTGCGTAATTCTGGTAAATAGCCTTAACCGTTATCACGGTGGCGGTAATATCTTGGTAATTCCTTTGTTTTAAGTTGGAAAATGTTTTATAAAAAGCAAGGAATTATTAGGGTGATACAGTAGATACTTCCTACTGCCAAGAGCCCGAGGACAATAGGTCCTAAGATCAGACGGAGCCTCTAGGATTCTAAGTCGTTCCATCAGCCAGATCTGAAAAGTAGTGAAAGAAACAGTAATTAGTTACCAAGGCTCGCATCAATTTCAAAATAAAACGAATCAAAAAAAATACGGACGAAACAATCACAGGCCAGAAAATATCAGCGCAGAAAGTCCAAGCGCTGGAATATTCCAGCGCTTAACATTAAAGCGCTGGAATTTTACAGCGCTACCATGTTCGGAAAAAAAAATTGGCAATTCAAAACAAAAAAAAAGTCGCAAAAATAAACGAGTTTTATAAACCGATTACCTGGAATAAAAATAAAAGATTTTTATAAACCGATTACCTGCCAAAACAATAGCCTCGATAACCACCATGGGGATCATGGAATACCGACTCTCCATCTGACAATTGGCATCAGTCTCATGTCTCCAAACATTTTGTAATTGTTATGGACTAAGTAGCAGTTTAGCAGGAAAAAGCATAAGGCCCTAATATTATGTTTCTGTTCAGTTATATTGACGGTAGAGACCCTAAAGTAACTAATAAGCATAGACAGGTCAACGGTATCCCCGACCAGTATCTCATTGACCTTACTTTCACACAAACCCAGGAACTCCCCCCATCATCTTTTTCCCCTCATCAGCAGTATTAGGGGTCGTAGAAAGCGCAGTAACTGGATGGCCTAAGATAGCAGCGAATTCCTCAGGCAGGGGAACAATCTCATTATTACGAAAAACAAATACATGGTGATACGAATCCCAAAAACCCAGGGCAGCATAGATCACACTAAAATCAAATTTATTTATTGTAATCATAACAAAGAATCTAAAACATATTCTTTTAGTAACATCTTATCAGTTGGGGAAAGCGAACGAAGCCATTTGCTGACAACTAGTTTCAAAGACACAGGGGGAATGGGGGTCGACATGCCAGAAAAAAAGAAAAAAGGAAAAGAGCAGACAATGGGATTAAGAAACTCAAGAATTTAGATAACGCATGCAAGGGTGAAAGAACTATGAACGTCGTTGTCCCTATTTATGGCCATGCCAAGCAAGTTTTCGAGTTTAACTAAAATGGATAACGAATCTGTAATTCCGCATAAAAAGAAATCAGCGTTGGAAATTTCCAGCGCTAGAATATTTCAGCGCTGCCAAGTCAAGCGCTAGAATTTTCCAGCGCTGGCAAGCCAGTTTCGCATAAACTCCATCAGCCACGCAGATTTCGATTTTACAGCTTACTTAGGTTCCTAATCTCGTGTAAACTC
This sequence comes from Spinacia oleracea, assembly GCF_020520425.1. Lineage (NCBI taxonomy): Eukaryota > Viridiplantae > Streptophyta > Magnoliopsida > Caryophyllales > Amaranthaceae > Spinacia > Spinacia oleracea. The sequence goes on from NC_079488.1 coordinate 49,712,128, forward strand.
TGTTATAAGGCCACCTATTCTAGGACATCCAGGATTGTACTATTTTCTTAAAAACTCTGTACTCGAACTCGTTTCCAAATAGAATTTTACTTTGACTAAGATTCTGGTAAGCATTGTTGACCCTAAAACTTAAAGCGCATCATTTCCAGTTATGTGTTTTTCGTTCTCTTTTCTGTTTAGGTGAGTCGATATGGCGATACCTCCGACAAAAGCAAAATACTCGCAAAATACTGAAAAATGGCCCATTTTTCGCAAAAATTGATGCACGCACAGACAAACAAAATAAACTAACTAAAAAATGCAACAATATATACAAAAAGTATGTAGCACGATACGAAAAATGATACATTTCCAAATAATTAATACATGTGTACGACCTGAAGGAAATAATGCCCTTGGTCCAAGTATGCATTCAATGTTAAGTCTAATAAATGCGGTTCAGTATTAATTAACAAGTTAATAATTCAGTGAGATCAAGTGAGCTGAATGCCTAGTTAGAGGCCGCTTCAGTTCAAGTGGAATTAATGATATTAATCCACAGCTTACTCTTGACTGAACCCGTAGGGTCACACAAATATTACGTAAACGGATCAAGTATTTAATGGCATTAAATACTCTATCTATGGATATTCGGAATCGACGGATCTTGGTTTCAGTGGAAGCTGAGGTCGTCACAAGCAAGAAATGAATACTCCGGAAACGATGATATTGCCGGAAACGGAAATATGGATCGTATCGGAAATATAAATATTATCCAAGTCGTAGATGTTGCCGGAAACGGAAATATGATACGTATCGGAAAATATTATCGGAAATGGAAATATTGCCGGAATCGGAAATATTGCCGGAAACGGAAATATTGTCAGAATCGGAAATATTATCGGAATCGGAAATAATTCCGGAAACGGAAATATTAAATATTTGTTCGAAACGGAAATTAATTCCGGAATCGGAAATATTAAATATTGTTCGTATCGGAAATGAATTCCGGAACCGGGAATTTAATCGGAAGCGTATCGTACGAATAAGCATCGGACAAGGCCTGCCGGACGAAGGTCCAGCACGAAGCCAGGCCATCGCCCAGCAAGCAAGGACGCGCGCCAACGCCCAGCCCAAGGCAGCGCCAGGCCCACCGCAAGGAAGGCCCAGCGCGCCAAGGCATGGCTGCCCAGCGCGGGCTGCGTGGGTCGAACGCACGCGTGCGGGCGCCCTCGTGGCTCCGTGCGTGTGTGTGTTTGTGTCCATGCACAATTCCTAAATCTATTAGGTTTTGGTGTGTGATTTTATTCCTATTCCTATTAGGATTATTTAATTAATTAGAGTCCTTGTAGGATTCTAAGTTTAATTAAATCGTATCCTACTAGGATTCCAATTCCCTTTCCAAACCTCTATAAATAAGGGCCTAGGGTCATAATTTATAGATACGATTGAAGTATTCAAAAGGGTAAGTTTTGAAAGAAAATTCAGCCACACTCTTGCACAATAATAGCCGAAAATTCCTAAGCACCTTAAGGGCGATTCTAGTTGGTCAATCTTGAGGCGGATCCGGACGTACTGTGGACTATCTACGGAGGGACGACATTTGGAGTCCTAAAGACTTGTTCTTGTTCGGTTCGGGCGCAGCTAGGGAGGGCACGCTACAAAGTGTATGCATCTATACTATGCTAAATGATTATGTGTAAATAATATGCTTTCCTGGCTTTATGGTTTTTCCGCTTGATTTATGTATTGTCATATGTATCATAACCTAACAGTGGTATCACGAGCCTCTTATTATTTACATAATCTAAATTGCATAAACATGGTTAAATATTACAAATTTGCAAGAATTAAAAGGGATGATTAATTTTCGTAATTGTTAATTAATTGCAAATTGCGTTTATTTAATTATAGGTACGCAATTTTTCGGCAGTTTCTTCGTTACTCATCCAAATCGAGTGATTTTTGTGTCAATTCCGCATGTAAAAGGCCGAACCCAGAATTCTCAAATTCGAAGCCTAACTATGACTTTTCGGAGGTTTTAGTTTTTCGAACGCAAAATTTTGTAAATTTAAGATGTTAAATTAAATATTTGCGATTCTTGTTGATAAATCTTGAATTTTTGATTGACCTACTGTATATGTTTAACAAGTTTGAATGCCTAGCCTTGTTAATTATGCAATCTAATTTGTAATTATGATTAATTTGTTGAAAATTGGAATAATTTAGAATTAATTTGATTTTCATAATTAGTTAATAATTTAATTAGATACCTATGATTAAAAACCACCATAAAAATTGTAAATTTGTGTTAAATTTTAAATTTTTATGACCTAGACTTGAATCCATGTTAATCGGAAATCAATTAATTAATAAATTTTCGATTTTTCGCCGTAAAATTATGAAATTAATATGATTTAATAATTTGTCATTAATTTTGAAAATAAAATTTTAATTTTTATACGATTCGCTCATATAACTTGCACGCACAAAGCAATGGACGCTACGTGTTACCCTTAAGGGGTGTTGTATAGTGCGGGCGTGCGACGACGAGCAAGGGAGCTCGTCGCCCACGCGGTACGAATGCAGCGAGCAAGGCGATGGCGCGCGAGCACAAGGCAGCAGCCCTGCCTTGTGTCGAGCGCTGTGCGCGATGGGCGATGGGCAAAGCCATGGCACGCTGTGGGCGCGCGAGCGAGCGAGAGCTAGTCGCCCAGCGATCGCTGCTCTGCGCACCACAACGCGTGGCCTCGAGCGAGCGATCGAGCGAGCGAGCGATCGAGCGAGCGAGCGAGGAGCATCGTAGCTGCTGCGATGCTATGTGCAGGCAGGCTGCGCGCAAGCGTGGCTTGTCTTGCTGCCTTGCGCGTGGCTGCTGCAACGTTGTGCCATGGACATCGATGGGTCGTGCACTCGACGGGGCTTGGGCGCAAGCCCAAGTGCTCGTCATGTCACGATTGTCGAGTTTTTAAAATTTAATTTGAAATTTTCAGTTTACGTAATTTTAATTAATTTTATAATTAATAATTTAAATTGTTTTCTTGGATTTTAATTTTGAATATTATAATTACAATAAATTTCATTTAATCTAATTATATTACTAAAATTAAAATCATGAATTAATTTAAATACGACTGAAAAATAAATTAAATAAGCGGATTCAATTATAAATTTATATGAGCTTTAAATTTTAATTAAATTTGTATGTTTCCGGTTAGACTAGAAATACATTTTTATGTTTAAAATTAGTAAAGCATATGAATTTATTGGTTTAAGTGGGAGCCCTTTTAGTCATAAACTCTTGATTAGGTCTACAAATCCTTAAGGTTAAAACAACTTGATTAGAATTAATAAGGACTGAATAATTTGTAGATTATTGGTGCCCTTGATTAATTGCTGCAAATGTTTATGTGATGCATAATGTGTTTTACTAACCAGCTATGTGGGCCATTCATGATAATGAATGGGTGAATGGTATATATTGTATATGTACTGTTTTGCAGGTTATGAAGTGACTAGTATGGCCCAAATAGGATAGAAAATATGGTCTGCGTACCATTAATTTGAATGTAATTGGTCTAAAGTACCAAAATTGTTTTTCAATTCAAATATGGTATGCGTACCATCAAATAGTTGTAATTAGTTTAATTATAGCTTATCCTATTTGAAGAAAATGGTGCCTCCCACGGAGATTTTCGAGACGGACTTTGAAGTTGAAGCTTCAAGATGAAGTTGGGCCATACTAGATCACATTTATCTTATGCATGCTTTAAGTTATTTATTGCTTTAAATATGTCTTAATTATGCATGAGATTGTGGCTTGATTATGTTGCATGATTAAGGATTTTAGTTCACTTAAAATCTAACCAACATAGTAAGAGCCTTAAGTTCCAAACTAGTAATATACACTTGCTTGGATATCCTTTACATCAATCTAGTAATAGTTTTCGCTCAGCGAGGTGTTACTTATTGGTCCTAAAGGGGCAAGGTACACAAATAATTGTGAGTTCATGTTAGTTTTGGTGAAACTCAACGATATAAGTAAGGAGTCCTTTTATGTCGTGGCAAAATCGATAGGTTTACCTAATAAGTTCTTAGACGTGCCTATAATCCAAGAATAGTTTCTAGACTATTAGAAAATGGTTTTTGCTTACCTAAGATGTTTTAGGATTGAGTCGACAAACTGTGCTTAATTCTTCAATGGATTTTAGGATCTTGGAATCATTTTATTCACACCTGTCGGAACACATAACTTGAATAAAATGCTTAATGAACATTGAATTATGCATGTATGCTAGAATTTAAGTTTATTAAGAGAAACTGTGAATGGTTATTTATTTGTTTATTCTTTTCAATTGTAGTTTTAATTATGGCAAACAACAATTCATTCAACATTCGATCAATTCTCGAAAAGGAGAAGTTGAGCGGGAAAAACTTCCTTGACTGGCAAAGGAACTTGCAAATAGTTCTTATGCAGGAAGAAAAGGAGTATGTCCTGGAAGAGGCGATGCCCGAAGCCGCAGGCGACGGGGTCACTCAGGCAGCCCTCAATCGTTGGATTGATGCCAACAAGGATGTGAAATGTCTAATGCTCGCCACCATGAGTACAGATCTGCAGAAAACGTTCATCAACTCAGATGCTTTCACGATCATTAGTGAGTTAAAGAACATGTTCCAAGATCTGGCTCGAGTCGAAAGATTCGAGACTCATAGGCAAATTCTTGAGACCAAGCTTAAGAAAGGCGAGCCCGTAAGTCCACATGTTCTCAAAATGATTGGACTCATTGAGAATATGAGTCGGCTGGATCAGCAATTCTCTCAGGAAATGGCTGTAGACACCATCCTCCATTCTCTTCATAACGGGTTCGATCAGTTCAAACTGAACTACAGTATGAATAGTTTGGATAAAACGCTCACTGAGCTTCACGGTATGCTGAAGACCGCTGAAAAGACGCTCAAAAGTGATAAGCAAGATGTGCTTATGGTGCGTGGGGGCAAGTTCAAGAAATCTGGAAAGAAGAGGAATGCTAAGAAAGGTGGCAACAAGGCCAGCCCAACTAAGCAAACTGGCGCCAAGTCTGAAAAGAGGAAGGTCAGTCAACCCACTTCTGAATCTGAATGCTTCTACTGCAAGAAGAAGGGGCATTGGAAGAGAGATTTCTTGAAGCTAAAGGAAGATCAGAAGAACGGAACAGTCGTTCCATCTTCAGGTATTTTCTTTATAGACTGTATACTTGCTAATTCAACTTCTTGGGTATTAGATACAGGTTGTGGCTCACACTTATGTTCCAATCCACAGGGACTAAGAAGAAGTAGAAAGTTAAGCAAGGGTGAAGTCGACCTACGAGTGGGAAATGGAGCACGGATTGCTGCATTAGTTGTCGGAACTTATTATTTGTCGTTGCCCTCTGGGCTAGTTTTGGAACTGGAAGAGTGTTTCCATGTTCCAAGTCTTACTAAAAACATCATTTCAGTTTCTTGCTTAGATGCTAAGGGATTTCCTTTTTAATAAAAGACAATAGTTGTTCGTTTTATTTTAAAGAGATGTTTTATGGATCTGCTAGATTAGTCAATGGACTTTTTTTATTAGATCACGACAAACAAGTTTATAACAAAAATACCAAAAAAGGCCAAAAAGGATGATTCAGACCTCACCTATCTGTAGCATTGTCGATTAGGCCATATAAACTTGAAACGCTTAGAAAGACTTCAAAAGGAAGGAATTCTAGAACCATTTGACTTAGAGGATTATGGTAAATGCGAATCATGTTTACTTGGCAAAATAACAAAGAAACCTTTCTCTAAAGTTGGAGAAAGAGCAACTGAACTATTGGGTTTAATCCATACAGATGTATGTGGACCAATGAGTACAAATGCTAGAGGTGGTTTCAGCTACTTTATCACTTTCACTGATGACTTCAGTAGATATGGTTATGTCTACCTAATGAAGCATGAGTCTGAATCCTTTGACAAATTCAAGGAATTTCAGAGTGAAGTAGAGAATCAATTAGGCAAGAAGATTAAGGCACTGCGGTCTGATAGAGGCGGTGAATATCTGAGCTATGAATTTGATGACCATCTGAAAGAATGTGGAATTATGTCAGAATTGACTCCTCCTGGAACACCACAATGGAATGGTGTGTCGGAATGGAGGAACAGAACCTTGCTAGACATGGTCAGGTCAATGATGGGTCAAGCCGAACTTCCAATAGAATTTTGGGGACATGCACTAAATACAGCTGCACTCACTATAAATAGAGTTCCGTCTAAAGCTGTCGAAAAGACTCCATATGAGTTATGGTTTGGAAAGCCTCCAAATGTGTCTTTTCTTAAGATTCGGGGATGTGAAGTATACGTCAAACGATTAATTTCAGACAAACTTCATCCGAAATCTGACAAATGTATCCTTGTGGGCTATCCAAAGGAAACAAAGGCGTATTACTTCTACAATACATCTGAGAACAAGGTGTTTGTTGCTCGAGATGGTGTTTTTTTGGAGAAAGATCACATTTCCAAAATGACAAGTGGGAGAAAAGTAGACCTCGAAGAAATTCGAGTCGAACAACAAACTCTAGAGAATGCTCAAGATGACATTCAGGATGAAACTCATAGATCTTTAGAAGAATCTGGTGAGAATCATGGTCAATCTAGAAATGTTACCCCGCGTAGATCGCATAGATATAGATCTCAACCGGAAAGGTACTTAGGTATTTTGACGAACGAGAGCTATGACGTTCTATTACTTGAAAGTGATGAACCTGCGACTTACAAACAAGCTATGACGAGCCCTAGCTCCAAGCAATGGCAAGAAGCCATGCAATCTGAATTAGACTCCATGTCTGAAAACCAAGTATGGGATTTGGTCGATTTGCCAGATGGCTACCAAGCCATTGGAAGAAAATGGGTTTTCAAACTGAAAAAGGACAAGGATGGGAAACTTGAAGTTTTCAAAGCTAGATTGGTTGCAAAAGGTTACATGCAAGTCCACGGTGTGGATTACGATGAAACCTTTTCACCAGTTGCAATGCTAAAGTCTATTCGAATAATGTTAGCAATCGCTGCATATTACGATTACGAAATATGGCAGATGGATGTCAAAACCGCTTTCTTAAACGGCGTTTTAACAGAAACTGTGTTCATGACACAGCCTGAAGGTTTTGAGGATCCAAAGAATGCTAAAAAGGTATGCAAGCTAAAGAAATCAATCTACGGATTGAAGCAGGCATCCAGGAGCTGGAATATACGTTTTGATGAAGCAGCCAGTGACTTTGGTTTCATCAAGAACGCAGACGAATCTTGTGTATACAAGAAGGTCAGTGGGAGCAAAATTACTTTCCTAGTATTATATGTCGACGACATATTACTTATCGGAAATGACATTCCTATGTTGAACTCTGTCAAGATTTGGCTTGGGAAATGTTTTTCGATGAAGGATCTAGGAGAAGCACAGTACATATTGGGCATCAAGATTTACAGAGATAGATCTAAAAAGATGATTGGACTTAGTCAAAGCACTTATGTCAATAAGGTGCTTGATAGGTTCAAGATGGCAGACTCCAAGCGAGGCTACCTACCCATGTCTCATGGAATAACTCTAAGCAAAACTCAGTGCCCAAAAACACTTGATGAGCATAGACGAATGAATGGGATTCCATATGCATCATTGATTGGTTCAATAATGTATGCTATGATATGTACACGCCCGGATGTTGCGTACGCACTCAGTGCTACGAGCAGATACCAGTCAGACCCAGGAGAGGCACATTGGACTGCTGCCAAGAGTATTCTGAAGTACCTGAAGAGGCACAAAGATGACTTCCTGGTCTATGGTGGAGATGATGAATTAATTGTTAAAGGCTATACGGACGCAAGTTTCCAAACCGACAAAGATGATTTCAGATCACAGTCTGGGTTTGTCTTCTGCCTCAACGGAGGTGCAGTAAGCTGGAAAAGTGCTAAGCAAAGCACCATTGCGGATTCTACAACTGAAGCGGAGTACATTGCTGCACATGAAGCAGCAAAGGAAGCTATATGGCTAAGGAAGTTCATAGATGAACTAGGTGTAGTCCCCTCCATTAAAGGACCAATAGCCCTGTATTGTGATAACAACGGAGCTATTGCACAGGCAAAGGAGCCTAGACTGTTAGGTTATGATACATACGACAATACATAAATCATGCGGAAAAACCATAAAGCCAGGAAAGCATATTATTTACACATAATCATTTAGCATAGTATAGATGCATACACTTTGTAGCGTGCCTTCCCTAGCTGCGCCCGAACCGAACAAGAACAAGTCTTTAGGACTCCAAGTGTCGTCCCTCCGTAGATAGTCCACAGTACGTCCGGATCCGCCTCAAAATTGACCAACTAGAATCGCCCGTAAGGTGCTTAGGAATTTTCGGCTATTATTGTGCAAGAGTGTGGCTGAATTTTCTTTCAAAACTTACCCTTTTGAATTCTTCAATCGTGTTTATAAATTATGACCCTAGGCCCTTATTTATAGAGGTTTGAAAAGGGAATTGGAATCCTAGTAGGATACGATTTAATTAAACTTAGAATCCTACAAGGACTCTAATTAATTAAATAATCCTAATAGGAATAGCAATTTAATCACACACCAAATCCTAATAGATTTAGGAATTGTGCATGGACACAAACACACACGAACGGAGCCACGAGGGCGCCCGCACGCGTGCGCTCGGCCCACGCAGCCCACGCTGGGCAGCCTTGCCTTGGTGCGCTGGGCCTGCCTTGCGGTGGGCCTGGCGCTGCCTTGGGCTGGGCGTTGGCGCGCGTCCTTGCATGCTGGGCGATGGCCTGGCTTCGCGCTGGGCCTTCGTCCGGCAGGCCTCGTCCGATGCTTATTCGTACGATACGCTTCCGATTAAAATTCCGGTTCCGGAATTCATTTCCGATACGTACAATATTTAATATTTCCGATTCCGGAATTAATTTCCGTTTCGAACAAATATTTAATATTTCCGTTTCCGAAATTATTTTCCGATTCCGATAATATTTCCGATTCTGACAATATTTTCGTTTCCGGCAATATTTTCGATTCCGGCAATATTTCCATTTCCGATAATATTTTCCGATACGTACCATGTTTCCGTTTCCGGCAACATCTACGACTTGGATAATATTTATATTTCCGATACGATCCATATTTCTGTTTCCGGCAATATCATCGTTTCCGGAGTATTCATTTCTTGCTTGTGACGGTCTCAGCTCCCACTGAAACCAAGATCCGTCGATTCCGAATATCCATAGATAGAGTATTTAATGCCATTAAATACTTGATCCGTTTACGTACTATTTGTGTGACCCTACGGGTTCAGTCAAGAGTAAGCTGTGGGTTAATATCATTAATTCCATTTGAACTGAAGCGGCCTCTAGCTAGGCATTCAGCTCACTTGATCTCACTGAATTATTAACTTATTAATTAATACTGAACCGCATTTATTAGACTTAACATTGAATGCATACTTGGACCAAGGGCATTATTTCCTCAGTCTCCCACTTGTCCTTAGGGACAAGTGTGCATTTCCTAATTCCTTTGTCGCTCGATGCGTGCTCTTGAACATAAGGTAAGAGCTGTCATCCTTATTATGTCCAGAGGTGTTTCTCGGTTTCAGAGTTCAACTGATCAAATAAGCAGATAATCATAGCCTATGATTCATCTGAGCACGGCCATGCATTTCACAGTTTCTAGCTCTCCGAGTGGCCTTGTACAACTTTTAAGCATCTCATCCCGATTTATGGGAGGAAAATCCCAATCTTGCGATCTTGAGATTAGACTTCGTTTGATAGGTGATTACCTGAGCGTTGCCTTTATAGCCTCCTTTTACGGTGCGACGGTTGGTCAACGTCAAAGCAACCAGTTCTCAAACAAGTAATCTCAAATCACTCAGGTATTGAGGATTTAGTGTCTAATAATTTTAATGAAATTTACTTATGACAGATTTTCATCTCTTACAGTAAAGTTTCATAGGTCTGTCTGATACTAGTCTTCCCAAAGTAAGTATCTATGCAAATGATTATGACATTGCCATGTCCACATAGTTCAAGAAACAGAACTACTAGTCATCTTGCATTCTAGTCGTCTAACATTTTCTATGCGTCTAATTTTATAGAAAACTCCGACCAGGGACCATTCTCAACCTTTGACATTCAAGTTTACTTGATAGACATTTCTTAGTCACAGGACTGGTCCTGACAGTCTATCTTGAATATTTCGTCAAATTGAAGGGATTCATAATTTAATACTAAACCAAGATTAAATGGAATATGAAAATACATTTCATATATGATAAATGTTCAACCCCAATGTTTTACAACCATGGGCCTCAAACCCATCTTTAAAACAGTTCATGGAATTCAAAGCTATGCTTTATTTCCAGTGCCACAATGTGAGTGTTGTTTCTCACTTGTTGCATAGGTTTAGTTATCATGCTTTGCCAATCTTAATATCCTTTTCATCGAATGTTCTTCGAGATAGATGATAAGATCTTTTGAGTATGTTTATTTTTTGATCTAGTCTTTTCTTGCTTCAGGAGTGGTTCTACGCATTTTTCAATGAAGAACCATCAAGCCAGCAGACATGTGATCTACCCAAGTTCAGTGAAGAATTCATTAACATAAACAACCCTATTTTATTGCTTCTTAGGCAATAAGTACTTTTACTTCAACTTTATAGGTTTCTATTGATGCTTTGTTTGGATTTGCTTATCCAAGCAGTTCATAGATATGTGGAAGACTTTCCAGCTGTATCTTAGAATATAGAAATTAATATTTAATTTCCCACGCAACAACTCATGGTCTCTAATCCATATTGCCATTTCAAAACACGATGCTCGATCTATAGCTCGTCCTTATCAATGGTTAACTCCAAAGGGTCTTGCTTGATCCTTTGCCAGTGTTTATGCGTGTAGCATCTATATTTAGCATATCTTTATTTCCTTGAATCAAGAACTATTCCTATGTACCTTTTCAAGTAGCATAAGTTTTTCTTGATCTCAATCTAGTTAATCTTTACTTAGATCAATAGAGATTGGTATATGTTCGTCATGCCTAAAGTCATACGATACGTTTTTGGCGATCCTCATATTATATTGTACATGATAAATTCTTTTGCATAATAATTACCAATTGAATTCTATTGATGTAACTTTAGCTCATCTAGTTTCAGTAGATACTAAATCCAGCTAAATTCTTTGACATATAATATAGGTTAAGAATCTTACTTAGATCCTTTGATGTTTAACTTAGTAAATGCTTATACATAGTTCAAACATTCTTTACTTAGATTTATTCACATGGGTCGAATATCTCCAATGGAGTCTTTCGTGTTTGATTTAGTAAATGCCATTACTTAATCCAAAACATTAATATAAGATCTTTGTAAATAGATCTTAATACCCAGTATGTACTAAGTTTTGCCTTGGTCCATCATTGATGAATAATTTCAAATCTAAGTCATTAGCAATTGAATGTTATTTCACAATAGAGAGATATGTGTGTGATACACACAGGACCAATTAAGTTTTTATGTACTCCCACTAAACTTCTTATATATCTATAAGAATCATGTACATTTTATGAAACTAAAATACTTATTAGCTTCACTAAAATACATTTCTAATTCCCAATTGCTTGCTTAAATCTGTACTTAGATTTCATAAGCTAGCTTTCCTTTTCAAGTATTTATTTGGATCCACAAATCCTATGACATACCATGTACATAGTTTATTCCAACATTTTATTGAGGAATTGTTTTGTCATCCAATTGCCATATGTACCAATATGCAATCATTGCTTGATTTATAGACTTGAGCATTACGATTATGCATGAGGTTTCAACACAATCCACGCCGTGAATTTGCTTGTAACCTTTAGCAACTAATCTAGCTTTGTGTGTGAACACAATTTCATGTTTGATGGTTTTTATCTTTAAAACCAATTTGCAACCAATAGGTGTGAAACTATTCTTGCAAATCAACAAAATTTCAATTTTGTCATCAAAACATTGAGTATGTTTTATGGCCTCTAACCATTTAAAACATATGAGTCTATATATGGCCTCTAACCATTTTAGGGAATCTAGGTTTCGTCATAGCTTTCTTACAGGTCACAAACTCATTAATCTACATGATAATAGTTTGACTGCAATTTGTAGGTTTCTTCACTATATATTTAATAGAAGAATTGCATAGTTTCAGTGACCTGAACTCCATGTTTCTTCACTATCTAATAGAAGAATCTCATAGTTTCAGTGATTTGAACTCTATGCCGACTTGGGTATAGAACATCAAAGAATAGAATATCAATAGTCACTTGAAAGTCCTTTGAATATTCTGTTCCCCTTGAAGCACTTGTAAAGTCTTCTAAGAGATGTCTATTCTTTAAAGCCACTTCTAAAGTCCTTAAGAATAAGTGTTCGGATTTTCTGAAAAACTTCGAAAAGCCTCCGGAATGTCCGTTTAGGTTTGTTGTTCGCCTCGAAAACTTTCGACGTCTATTTTCTCCCACTTGTCATTTTGGAAACGAATCTCCAAAAGGACATTATTTCGAGCAAACAAACATTATGTTCTCAAAATTCGTAGTAGAAACAATACCCTTGTGTCACATTTGAATAAATCACAATGAAACATATATCTATACTTGGGCCTTAGTTTGTCGAATGACAAACACTAAGCTCCCACTGAGTTTTGCAACTCTCTAGATATATTTTATGAAAAGTTGTTCTGAAATTACTTTTCAATAGCTTTGACGGATTTGGTTTAGTTTGGTGGTAGTTGAGCATTTTGTTTTAGAAATTATAGGAAAAGTCTTTATGATTCATCATTGATCCAATCAAGTACTAATTGACTTCGATCATTCCAACTCAGATATGCCATATCTTATGGAACTAGATCGTGAAATTACAACACACAATCATTGATGATCATTCTTGGCAAAGTAATCAACAACGTGATCTAACCTAGATCTTTATGATTTCTTGCCAAGTGGATTTTATACTTCTGAATCTTTGAAATAGCCAAACAGATTCAACTTATACCACATTTGAGTAAATAAACCTATATTCACTCAAATCCATGTGAAATAATAAAGTCATAAAATCTTTCTTTAGCTTTGAACTCTATTGTCTAGGCGTTCTAACAATAGTTCATATCTTTTGTTACTTCCAACAAGTAAGACTAGTTGTCTTAAATTGATCTAGAAATCAATCAACTTTCAAAAGTCCATCAAAATAGAGCTTTTGAATGTTAACTTGTTGATATGGTCTAAGCAACAATGCTAAAGGTTAGTGGAACTCAAATCAAGAGATTGATTTGAACCTAGTAAATTTTTATTGTTAAAGAGTTGTTTGTTTTAATCAAGCATATTGACTCAACCCGTAAATGACCATTTCATTTAAATAAACAAACAAACATTGTTTTCGTTCTTCTGAATGTGAGTTTTCTGTGTTTGAAGCAGAAATTTAGGTATGCTGATTATGGAACAAAATAGCCATTAAGTTCCAGCTTTGAAAGGTCTTAAAACAAACTAGATGACCCTACAACTAATGTAGCATTGCCATGCTTCATTTCCTGCTTGTAGGTCATTAGTGTATCCTAGCTTCCATTGTTTGAGTTATTACCGAAGTAAGAACCTCAAGCGGTATATGATACCAAGGAAGTTTGATTGCTAGGTCACTTCTCTTTAAACATAAACTTATAGGTAGAAACGGAATTGCAAATTCCTTTTCACTTGTTCCTTGTTTTCCTATTTCTTGTACCCTTTCTAATAGCCTTAAGAATTAAATGCTTTAGTGTTGACTTTTATACTTTGTTTAGACACGTCCAAATGTCATTCCAACAAAGTTCTTACCATTTTATTTATGTGGAATATTTGCTTCAACTAGATGATCTTACCAGAAGCTTCTAAAGTTCTCTAAGCATCGATCTATTCGAATGTCTAGGGACTAGACTCATTCGAGAATTAAATGGAAAAAGATATTAGGTTGTTAACCATTGGTAAAGCTGAGCGTTTAAATTCAATGCTTTGTGATCTCGAAACTACATTGTATTTTGAATTCACAAGCACCAATCGGTTTGCCATTCGACTTTGATATTCGAAAACAACCATAAAATTCGCTATAAGAAACGTACATTTTAAATTGCTCACTTTCTCTCATTTCCGTGAATCGTTCTTGGATTCACTACCAATCGAGGAAATTTATTGTTACCTTTCTAAAAGGATTTACTGCAGTACAAGATATTTAATTATAAACCATAATTAAAACATACATTGAAGCAGGCAAAGTCTAAACATTTATCATGAGTAATAACTTGAAAATTAAAGCAATCATGCAATTTAAACAAGTTATTGGAATTTTATTCGAATTTATTGTTCCGGCAGGTGTGAATAAAATGATTCCAAGACCCTAAAATCCATTGAAGAATTAAGCACAGTTTGTCGACTCAATCCTAAAACATCTTAGGCAAGCAAAAACCTTTTGCTAATAGTCTAGAAACTATTCTTGTTTGATAGGCACGTCTAAGAACTTATTAGGTAAACCTATCGATTTTGCCACGACATAAAAGGACTCCTTACTTATATCGTTGAGTTTCACCAAAACTAACGTGTACTCACAATTATTTGTGTACCTTGCCCCTTTAGGACCAATAAGTAACACCTCGCTGAGCGAAAACTATTACTAGATTGATGTAAAGGATATCCAAGCAAGTGTATATTTTGGCATGGCACCTTTTAACTCAATTTTTAAGTTTGGAACTTAAGGCTCTTACTATGTTGGTTAGATTTTAAGTGAACTAAAATCCTTAATCATGCAACATAATCAAGCCACAATCTCATGCATAATTAAGACATATTTAAAGCAATAAATAACTTAAAGCATGCATAAGATAAATGTGATCTAGTATGGCCCGACTTCATCTTGAAGCTTCAACTTCAAAGTCCGTCTTGAAAATCTCCGTGGGAGGCACCATTTTCTTCAAATAGGATAAGCTATAATTAAACTAATTACAACTATTTGATGGTACGCAGACCATATTTGAATTGAAAAACAATTTTGGTACTTTAGACCAATTACATTCAAATTAATGGTACGCAGACCATATTTTCTATCCTATTTGGGCCATACTAGTCACTTCATAACCTGCAAAACAGTACATATACAATATATACCATTCACCCATTCATTATCATGAATGGCCCACATAGCTGGTTAGTAAAACACGTTATGCATCACATAAATATTTGCAGCAATTAATCAAGGGCACCAATAATCTACAAATTATTCAGTCCTTATTAATTCTAATCAAGTTGTTTTAACCTTAAGGATTTGTAGACCTAATCAAGAGTTTATGACTAAAAGGGCTCCCACTTAAACCAATAAATTCATATGCTTTACTAATTTTAAACATAAAAATGTATTTCTAGTATAACCGGAAACATACAAATTTAATTAAAATTTAAAGCTCATATAAATTTATAATTGAATCCGCTTATTTAATTTATTTTTCAGTCGTATTTAAATTAATTCATGATTTTAATTTTAGTAAAATAATTAGAATAAATGAAATTTATTATAATTATAATATTCAAAATTAAAATCCAAGAAAACAATTTAAATTATTAATTTTAAAATTAATTAAAATTACATGAACTGAAAATTTCAAATTAAAATTTAAAACTCGACAATCGTGACATGACGAGCACTTGGGCTTGCGCCCAAGCCCCGTCGAGTGCACGACCCTCGATGTCCATGGCACAACGTCGCAGCAGCCACGCGCAAGGCAGCAAGACAAGCCACGCTTGCGCGCAGCCTGCCTGCCCATAGCATCGCAGCAGCTATGATGCTCCTCGCTCGCTCGCTCGCTCGATCGCTCGCTCGAGGCCACGCGTTGTGGTGCGCAGAGCAGCGATCGCTGGGCGACCAGCTCTCGCTCGCTCGCGCGCCCACAACGTGCCATGGCTTCGCCCATCGCCCATCGCGCACAGCGCTCGACACAAGGCAGGGCTGCTGCCTTGTGCTCGCGCGCCATCGCCTTGCTCGCTGCATTCGTACCGCGTGGGCGACGAGCTCCCTTGCTCGTCGTCACACGCCCGCACTATACAACACCCCTTAAGGGTAACACGTAGCGTCCATTGCTTTGTGCGTGCAAGTTATATGAGCGAATCGCATAAAAATAAAAAAATTTATTTTCAAAATTAATGACAAATTAATAAATCATATTAATTTCATAATTTTAGGGCGAAAAATCGAAAATTTATTAATTAATTGGTTTCCGATTAACATGGATTCAAGTCTAGGTCATAAAAATTTAAAATTTAACACAAATTTACAATTTTTATGGTGGTTTTTAATCATAGGTATCTAATTAAATTATTAACTAATTATGAAAATCAAATTAATTCTAAATTATTCCAATTTTCAACAAATTAATCATAATTACAAATTAGATTGCATAATTAACAAGGCTAGGCATTCAAACTTGTTAAACATATACAGTAGGTCAATTAAAAATTCAAGATTTATCAACAAGAATCGCAAATATTTAATTTAACATCTTAAATTTACGAAATTTTGCGTTCGAAAAACTAAAACCTCCGAAACGTCATAGTTAGGCTTCGAATTTGAGAATTCTGGGTTCGGCCGAAAAATATTAATTTTGTCAAAATTTTAGAATGCCTTTTACATGCGGACTTGACACAAAAATCACTCGATTTGGATGAGGAACGAAGAAACTGCCGAAAAACTGCGTACATATAATTAAATAAACGCAATTTGCAATTAATTAACAATTACGAAAATTAATCACCCCTTTTAATTCTTGCAAATTTGTAATATTTAACCATGTTTATGCAATTTAGATTATGAAAATAATAAGAGGCTCTGATACCACTGTTAGGTTATGATACATATGACAATATATAAATCATGCGGAAAAACCATAAAGCCAGGAAAGCATATTATTTACACATAATTATTTAGCATAGTATAGATGCATACACTTTGTAGCGTGCCTTCCCTAGCTGCGCCCGAACCGAACAAGAACAAGTCTTTAGGACTCCAAGTGTCGTCCCTCCGTAGATAGTCCACAGTACGTCCGGATCCGCCTCAAGATTGACCAACTAGAATCGCCCGTAAGGTGCTTAGGAATTTACGGCTATTATTGTGCAAGAGTTTGGCTGAATTTTCTTTCAAAACTTACTCTTTTGAATACTTCAATCGTGTTTATAAATTATGAGCCTAGGCCCTTATTTATAGAGGTTTGGAAAGGGAATTGGAATCCTAGTAGGATACGGTTTAATTAAACTTAGAATCCTACAAGGACTCTCATTAATTAAATAATCCTAATAGGAATAGCAATTTAATCACACACCAAATCCTAATAGATTTAGGAATTGTGCATGGACACAAACACACACGAACGGAGCCACGAGGGCGCCCGCACGCGTGCGCTCGGCCCACGCAGCCCACGCTGGGCAGCCTTGCCTTGGTGCGCTGGGCCTGCCTTGCGGTGGGCCTGGCGCTGCCTTGGGCTGGGCGTTGGCGCGCGTCCTTGCTTGCTGGGCGATGGCCTGGCTTCGCGCTGGGCCTTCGTCCGGCAGGCCTCGTTCGATGCTTATTCGTACGATACGCTTCCGATTAAATTTCCGGTTCCGGAATTCATTTCTGATACGAACAATATTTAATATTTCCGATTCCGGAATCAATTTCCGTTTCGAACAAATATTTAATATTTCCGTTTCCAGAATTATTTTCCGATTCCGATAATATTTCCGATTCTGACAATATTTTCGTTTCCGGCAATATTTTCGATTCCGGCAATATTTCCATTTCCGATAATATTTTCCGATACGTACCATGTTTCCGTTTCCGGCAACATCTACGACTTGGATAATATTTATATTTCCGATACGATCCATATTTCCGTTTCCGGCAATATCATCGTTTCTGGAGTATTCATTTCTTGCTTGTGACGGTCTCAGCTCCCACTGAAACCAAGATCCGTCGATTCCGAATATCCATAGATAGAGTATTTAATGCCATTAAATACTTGATCCGTTTACGTACTATTTGTGTGACCCTACGGGTTCAGTCAAGAGTAAGCTGTGGGTTAATATCATTAATTCCATTTGAACTGAAGCGGCCTCTAGCTAGGCATTCAGCTCACTTGATCTCACTGAATTATTAACTTGTTAATTAATACTGAACCGCATTTATTAGACTTAACATTGAATGCATACTTGGACCAAGGGCATTATTTCCTTCAGTCTCCCACTTGTCCTCAGGGACAAGTGTGCATTTCCTAATTCCTTTGTCGCTCGATGCTTGCTCTTGAACATAAGGTAAGAGATGTCATCCTTATTATGTCCAGAGGTGTTTCTCGGTTTCAGAGTTCAACTGATCAAATAAGCAGGTAATCATATCCTATGATTCATCTGAGCACGGCCATGCATTTCATAGTTTCTAGCTCTCCGAGTGGCCTTGTACAACTTTTAAGCATCTCATCCCGATTTATGGGAGGACAATCCCAATCTTGCGATCTTGAGATTAGACTTCGTTTGATAGGTGATTACCTGAGCGTTGCCTTTATAGCCTCCTTTTACGGTGCGACGGTTGGTCAACGTCAAAGCAACCAGTTCTCAAACAAGTAATCTCAAATCACTCAGGTATTGAGGATTTAGTGTCTAATAATTTTAATGAAATTTACTTATGACAGATTTTCATCTCTTACAGTAAAGTTTCATAGGTCTGTCTGATACTAGTCTTCCCAAAGTAAGTATCTATGCAAATGATTATGACATTGCCATGTCCACATAGTTCAAGAAACAGAACTACTAGTCATCTTGCATTCTAGTCGTCTAACGTTTTCTATGCGTCTAATTTTATAGAAAACTCCGACCAGGGACCATTCTCAACCTTTGACATTCAAGTTCACTTGATAGACATTTCTTAGTCACAGGACTGGTCCTGACAGTCTATCTTGAATATTTCGTCAAATTGAAGGGACTCATAATTTAATACTAAACCAAGATTAAATGGAATATGAAAATACATTTCATATATGATAAATGTTCAACCCCAATGTTTTACAACCATGGGCCTCAAACCCATCTTTAAAACAGTTCATGGAATTCAAAGCTATGCTTGATTTCCAGTGCCACAATGTGAGTGGTGTTTCTCACTTGTTGCATACGTTTAGTTATCATGCTTTGCCAATCTTAATATCCTTTTCATCGAATGTTCTTCGAGATAGATGATAAGATCTTTTGAGTATGTTTATTTTGTGATCTAGTCTTTTCTTGCTTCAGGAGTGGTTCTACGCATTTTTCAATGAAGAACCATCAAGCCAGCAGACATGTGATCTACCCAAGTCCAGTGAAGAATTCTTTAACATAAACAACCCTGTTTTATTGCTTCTTAGGCAATAAGTACTTTTACTTCAACTTTATAGGTTGCTAGTGATGCTTTGTTTGGATTTGCTTATCCAAGCAGTTCATAGATATGTGGAAGACTTTCCAGCTGTATCTTAGAATATATAAATTAATATTTAATTTCCCACGCAACAACTCATGGTCTCTAATCCATGTTGCCATTTCAAAACACGATGCTCTATAGCTCGTCCTTATCAATGGTTAACTCCAAAGGGTCTTGCTTGATCCTTTGCCAGTGTTTATGCGTGTAGCATCAATATTTAGCATATCTTTATTTCCTGGAATCAAGAACTATTCCTATGTACTTTTTCAAGTAGCATAAGTTTTTCTTGATCTCAATCTAGTTAATCTTTACTTAGATCAATAGAGATTGGTATATGTTCGTCATGCCTAAAGTCATACGATACGTTTTTGGCGATCCTCATATTATATTATACATGATAAATTCTTTTGCAGAATAATTCCCAATTGAATTCTATTCATGTAACTTTAGCTCATCTAGTTTCAGTAGATACTAAATCCAGCTAAATTCTTTGACATATAATATAGGTTAAGAATCTTACTTAGATCCTTTGATGTTTAACTTAGTAAATGCTTATACATAGTTCAAACATTCTTTACTTAGATTTATTCACATGGGTCGAATATCTCCAATGGAGTCTTTCGTGTTTGATTTAGTAAATGCCATTACTTAATCCAAAACATTAATATAAGATCTTTGTAAATAGATCTTAATACCCAGTATGTACTAAGTTTCGCCTTGGTCCATCATTGATGAATAATTTCAAATCTAAGTCATTAGCAATTGAATGTTATTTCACAATAGAGAGATATGTGTGTGAAACACACAGGACCAATTAAGTTTTTATGTACTCCCACTAAACTTCTTATATATCGATAAGAATCATGTACATTTTATGAAACTAAAATACTTATTAGCTTCACTAAAATACATTTCTAATTCCCAATTGCTTGCTTAAATCTGTACTTAGATTTCATAAGCTAGCTTTCCTTTTCAAGTATTTATTTGGATCCACAAATCCTATGACATACCATGTACATAGTTTATTCCAACATTTTATTGAGGAATTGTTTTGTCATCCAATTGCCATATGTACCAATATGCAATCATTGCTTGATTTATAGACTTGAGCATTACGATTATGCATGAGGTTTCAACACAATCCACGCCGTGAATTTGCTTGTAACCTTTAGCAACTAATCTAGCTTTGTGTGTGAACACAATTTCATGTTTGATGGTTTTTATCTTTAAATCAATTTGCAACCAATAGGTGTGAAACTATTCTTGCAAATCAACAAAATTTCAATTTTGTCATCAAAACATTGAGTATGTTTTATGGCCTCTAACCATTTAAAACATATGAGTCTATATATGGCCTCTAACCATTTTAGGGAATCTAGGTTTCGTCATAGCTTTCTTACAGGTCACAAACTCATTAATCTACATGATAATAGTTTGACTGCAAGTTGTAGGTTTCTTCACTATCTAATAGAAGAATTGCATAGTTTCAGTGACCTGAACTCCATGTTTCTTCACTATCTAATAGAAGAATCTCATAGTTTCAGTGATTTGAACTCTATGCCGACTTGGGTATAGAACATCAAAGAATAGAATATCAATAGCCACTTGAAAGTCCTTTGAATATTCTGTTCCCCTTGAAGCACTTGTAAAGTCTTCTAAGAGATGTCTATTCTTTAAAGCCACTTCTAAAGTCCTTAAGAATAAGTGTTCGGATTTTCTGAAGAACTTCGAAAAGCCTCCGGAATGTCCGTTTATGTTTGTTGTTCGCCTCGAAAACTTTCGATTTCTATTTTCACCCACTTGTCATTTTGGAAACGAATCTCCAAAAGGACATCATTTCGAGCAAACAAACATTATGTTCTCAAAATTCGTAGTAGAAACAATACCCTTGTGTCTCATTTGAATAAATCACAATGAAACATATATCTATACTTGGGCCTTAGTTTGTCGAATGACAAACACTAAGCTCCCACTGAGTTTTGCAACTCTCTAGATATATTTTATGAAAAGTTATTCTGAAATTACTTTTCAATAGCTTTGACGGATTTGGTTTAGTTTGGTGGTAGTTGAGCATTTTGTTTTAGAAATTATAGGAAAAGTCTTTATGATTCATCATTGATCCAATCAAGTACTAATTGACTTCGATCATTCCAACTCAGATATGCCATATCTTATGGAACTAGATCGTGAAATTACAACACACAATCATTGATGATCATTCTTGGCAAAGTAATCAACAACGTGATCTAACCTAGATCTTTATGATTTCTTGCCAAGTGGATTTTATACTTCTGAATCTTTGAAATAGCCAAACAGATTCAACTTATACCACATTTGAGTAAATAAACCTATATTCACTCAAATCCATGTGAAATAATAAAGTCATAAAATCTTTCTTTAGCTTTGAACTCTATTGTCTAGGCGTTCTAACAATAGTTCATATCTTTTGTTACTTCCAACAAGTAAGACTAGTTGTCTTAAATTGATCTAGAAATCAATCAACTTTCAAAAGTCCATCAAAATAGAGCTTTTGAATGTTAACTTGTTGATATGGTCTAAGCAACAATGCTAAAGGTTAGTGGAACTCAAATCAAGAGATTGATTTGAACCTAGTAAATTTTTATTGTTAAAGAGTTGTTTGTTTTAATCAAGCATATTGACTCAACCCGTAAATGACCATTTCATTTAAATAAACAAACAAACATTGTTTTCGTTCTTCTGAATGTGAGTTTTCTGTGTTTGAAGCAGAAATTTAGGTATGCTGATTATGGAACAAAATAGCCATTAAGTTCCAGCTTTGAAAGGTCTTAAAACAAACTAGATGACCCTACAACTAATGTAGCATTGCCATGCTTCATTTCCTGCTTGTAGGTCATTAGTGTATCCTAGCTTCCATTGTTTGAGTTATTACCGAAGTAAGAACCTCAAGCGGTATATGATACCAAGGAAGTTTGATTGCTAGGTCACTTCTCTTTAAACATAAACTTATAGGTAGAAACGGAATTGCAAATTCCTTTTCACTTGTTCCTTGTTTTCCTATTTCTTGTACCCTTTCTAATAGCCTTAAGAATTAAATTCTTTAGTGTTGACTTTTATACTTTGTTTAGACACGTCCAAATGTCATTCCAACAAAGTTCTTACCATTTTATTTATGTTGAATATTTGCTTCAACTAGATGATCTTACCAGAAGCTTCTAAAGTTCTCTAAGCATCGATCTATTCGAATGTCTAGGGACTAGACTCATTCGAGAATTAAATGGAAAAAGATATTAGGTTGTTAACCATTGGTAAAGCTGAGCGTTTAAATTCAATGCTTTGTGATCTCGAAACTACATTGTATTTTGAATTCACAAGCACCAATCGGTTTTCCATTCGACTTTGATATTCGAAAACAACCATAAAAGTCGCTATAAGAAACGTACATTTTAAATTGCTCACTTTCTCTCATTTCCGTGAATCGTTCTTGGATTCACTACCAATCGAGGAAATTTATTGTTACCTTTCTAAAAGGATTTACTGCAGTACAAGGTATTTAATTATAAACCATAATTAAAACATACATTGAAGCAGGCAAAGTCTAAACATTTATCATGAGTAATAACTTGAAAATTAAAGCAATCATGCAATTTAAACAAGTTATTGGCATTTTATTCGAATTTATTGTTCCGGCAGGTGTGAATAAAATGATTCCAAGACCCTAAAATCCATTGAAGAATTAAGCACAGTTTGTCGACTCAATCCTAAAACATCTTAGGCAAGCAAAAACCTTTTGCTAATAGTCTAGAAACTATTCTTGGTTGATAGGCACGTCTAAGAACTTATTAGGTAAACCTATCGATTTTGCAACGACATAAAAGGACTCCTTACTTATATCGTTGAGTTTCACCAAAACTAACGTGTACTCACAATTATTTGTGTACCTTGCCCCTTTAGGACCAATAAGTAACACCTCGCTGAGCGAAAACTATTACTAGATTGATGTAAAGGATATCCAAGCAAGTGTATATTTTGGCATGGCACCTTTTAACTCAATTTTTAAGTTTGGAACTTAAGGCTCTTACTATGTTGGTTAGATTTTAAGTGAACTAAAATCCTTAATCATGCAACATAATCAAGCCACAATCTCATGCATAATTAAGACATATTTAAAGCAATAAATAACTTAAAGCATGCATAAGATAAATGTGATCTAGTATGGCCCGACTTCATCTTGAAGCTTCAACTTCAAAGTCCATCTTGAAAATCTCCGTGGGAGGCACCATTTTCTTCAAATAGGATAAGCTATAATTAAACTAATTACAACTATTTGATGGTACGCAGACCATATTTGAATTGAAAAACAATTTTGGTACTTTAGACCAATTACATTCAAATTAATGGTACGCAGACCATATTTTCTATCCTATTTGGGCCATACTAGTCACTTCATAACCTGCAAAACAGTACATATACAATATATACCATTCACCCATTCATTATCATGAATGGCCCACAGAGCTGGTTAGTAAAACACGTTATGCATCACATAAATATTTGCAGCAATTAATCAAGGGCACCAATAATCTACAAATTATTCAGTCCTTATTAATTCTAATCAAGTTGTTTTAACCTTAAGGATTTGTAGACCTAATCAAGAGTTTATGACTAAAAGGGCTCCCACTTAAACCAATAAATTCATATGCTTTACTAATTTTAAACATAAAAATGTATTTCTAGTATAACCGGAAACATACAAATTTAATTAAAATTTAAAGCTCATATAAATTTATAATTGAATCCGCTTATTTAATTTATTTTTCAGTCGTATTTAAATTAATTCATGATTTTAATTTTAGTAAAATAATTAGAATAAATGAAATTTATTATAATTATAATATTCAAAATTAAAATCCAAGAAAACAATTTAAATTATTAATTTTAAAATTAATTAAAATTACATGAACTGAAAATTTCAAATTAAAATTTAAAACTCGACAATCGTGACATGACGAGCACTTGGGCTTGCGCCCAAGCCCCGTCGAGTGCACGACCCTCGATGTCCATGGCACAACGTCGCAGCAGCCACGCGCAAGGCAGCAAGACAAGCCACGCTTGCGCGCAGCCTGCCTGCCCATAGCATCGCAGCAGCTATGATGCTCCTCGCTCGCTCGCTCGCTCGAGGCCACGCGTTGTGGTGCGCAGAGCAGCGATCGCTGGGCGACCAGCTCTCGCTCGCTCGCGCGCCCACAACGTGCCATGGCTTCGCCCATCGCCCATCGCGCACAGCGCTCGACACAAGGCAGGGCTGCTGCCTTGTGCTCGCGCGCCATCGCCTTGCTCGCTGCATTCGTACCGCGTGGGCGACGAGCTCCCTTGCTCGTCGTCACACGCCCGCACTATACAACACCCCTTAAGGGTAACACGTAGCGTCCATTGCTTTGTGCGTGCAAGTTATATGAGCGAATCGCATAAAAATTAAAAATTTTATTTTCAAAATTAATGACAAATTAATAAATCATATTAATTTCATAATTTTAGGGCGAAAAATCGAAAATTTATTAATTAATTGATTTCCGATTAACATGGATTCAAGTCTAGGTCATAAAAATTTAAAATTTAACACAAATTTACAATTTTTATGGTGGTTTTTAATCATAGGTATCTAATTAAATTATTAACTAATTATGAAAATCAAATTAATTCTAAATTATTCCAATTTTCAACAAATTAATCATAATTACAAATTAGATTGCATAATTAACAAGGCTAGGCATTCAAACTTGTTAAACATATACAGTAGGTCAATCATAGATTCAAAATTTTAGAATGCCTTTTACATGCGGACTTGACACAAAAATCACTCGATTTGGATGAGGAACGAAGAAACTGCCGAAAAACTGCGTACATATAATTAAATAAACGCAATTTGCAATTAATTAACAATTACGAAAATTAATCACCCCTTTTAATTCTTGCAAATTTGTAATATTTAACCATGTTTATGCAATTTAGATTATGAAAATAATAAGAGGCTCTGATACCACTGTTAGGTTATGATACATATGACAATACATAAATCATGCGGAAAAACCATAAAGCCAGGAAAGCATATTATTTACACATAATCATTTAGCATAGTATAGATGCATACACTTTGTAGCGTGCCTTCCCTAGCTGCGCCCGAACCGAACAAGAACAAGTCTTTAGGACTCCAAGTGTCGTCCCTCCGTAGATAGTCCACAGTACGTCCGGATCCGCCTCAAGATTGACCAACTAGAATCGCCCGTAAGGTGCTTAGGAATTTACGGCTATTATTGTGCAAGAGTTTGGCTGAATTTTCTTTCAAAACTTACTCTTTTGAATACTTCAATCGTGTTTATAAATTATGAGCCTAGGCCCTTATTTATAGAGGTTTGGAAAGGGAATTGGAATCCTAGTAGGATACGATTTAATTAAACTTAGAATCCTACAAGGACTCTAATTAATTAAATAATCCTAATAGGAATAGCAATTTAATCACACACCAAATCCTAAAAGATTTAGGAATTGTGCATGGACACAAACACACACGAACGGAGCCACGAGGGCGCCCGCACGCGTGCGCTCGGCCCACGCAGCCCACGCTGGGCAGCCTTGCCTTGGTGCGCTGGGCCTGCCTTGCGGTGGGCCTGGCGCTGCCTTGGGCTGGGCGTTGGCGCGCGTCCTTGCTTGCTGGGAGATGGCCTGGCTTCGCGCTGGGCCTTCGTCCGGCAGGCCTCGTTCGATGCTTATTCGTACGATACGCTTCCGATTAAATTTCCGGTTCCGGAATTCATTTCCGATACGAACAATATTTAATATTTCCGATTCCGGAATCAATTTCCGTTTCGAACAAATATTTAATATTTCCGTTTCCAGAATTATTTTCCGATTCCGATAATATTTCCAATTCTGACAATATTTTCGTTTCCGGCAATATTTTCGATTCCGGCAATATTTCCATTTCCGATAATATTTTCCGATACGTACCATGTTTCCGTTTGCGGCAACATCTACGACTTGGATAATATTTATATTTCCGATACGATCCATATTTCCGTTTCCGGCAATATCATCGTTTCCGGAGTATTCATTTCTTGCTTGTGACGGTCTCAGCTCCCACTGAAACCAAGATCCGTCGATTCCGAATATCCATAGATAGAGTATTTAATGCCATTAAATACTTGATCCGTTTACGTACTATTTGTGTGACCCTACGGGTTCAGTCAAGAGTAAGCTGTGGGTTAATATCATTAATTCCATTTGAACTGAAGCGGCCTCTAGCTAGGCATTCAGCTCACTTGATCTCACTGAATTATTAACTTGTTAATTAATACTGAACCGCATTTATTAGACTTAACATTGAATGCATATTTGGACCAAGGGCATTATTTCCTTCAGTCTCCCACTTGTCCTCAGGGACAAGTGTGCATTTCCTAATTCCTTTGTCGCTCGATGCTTGCTCTTGAACATAAGGTAAGAGATGTCATCCTTATTATGTCCAGAGGTGTTTCTCGGTTTCAGAGTTCAACTGATCAAATAAGCAGGTAATCATATCCTATGATTCATCTGAGCACGGCCATGCATTTCATAGTTTCTAGCTCTCCGAGTGGCCTTGTACAACTTTTAAGCATCTCATCCCGATTTATGGGAGGACAATCCCAATCTTGCGATCTTGAGATTAGACTTCGTTTGATAGGTGATTACCCTAGCGTTGCCTTTATAGCCTCCTTTTACGGTGCGACGGTTGGTCAACGTCAAAGCAACCAGTTCTCAAACAAGTAATCTCAAATCACTCAGGTATTGAGGATTTAGTGTCTAATAATTTTAATGAAATTTACTTATGACAGATTTTCATCTCTTACAGTAAAGTTTCATAGGTCTGTCTGATACTAGTCTTCCCAAAGTAAGTATCTATGCAAATGATTATGACATTGCCATGTCCACATAGTTCAAGAAACAGAACTACTAGTCATCTTGCATTCTAGTCGTCTAACGTTTTCTATGCGTCTAATTTTATAGAAAACTCCGACCAGGGACCATTCTCAACCTTTGACATTCAAGTTCACTTGATAGACATTTCTTAGTCACAGGACTGGTCCTGACAGTCTATCTTGAATATTTCGTCAAATTGAAGGGACTCATAATTTAATACTAAACCAAGATTAAATGGAATATGAAAATACATTTCATATATGATAAATGTTCAACCCCAATGTTATACAACCATGGGCCTCAAACCCATCTTTAAAACAGTTCATGGAATTCAAAGCTATGCTTGATTTCCAGTGCCACAATGTGAGTGTTGTTTCTCACTTGTTGCATACGTTTAGTTATCATGCTTTGCCAATCTTAATATCCTTTTCATCGAATGTTCTTCGAGATAGATGATAAGATCTTTTGAGTATGTTTATTTTGTGATCTAGTCTTTTCTTGCTTCAGGAGTGGTTCTACGCATTTTTCAATGAAGAACCATCAAGCCAGCAGACATGTGATCTACCCAAGTTCAGTGAAGAATTCTTTAACATAAACAACCCTGTTTTATTGCTTCTTAGGCAATAAGTACTTTTACTTCAACTTTATAGGTTGCTAGTGATGCTTTGTTTGGATTTGCTTATCCAAGCAGTTCATAGATATGTGGAAGACTTTCCAGCTGTATCTTAGAATATATAAATTAATATTTAATTTCCCACGCAACAACTCATGGTCTCTAATCCATGTTGCCATTTCAAAACACGATGCTCTATAGCTCGTCCTTATCAATGGTTAACTCCAAAGGGTCTTGCTTGATCCTTTGCCAGTGTTTATGCGTGTAGCATCAATATTTAGCATATCTTTATTTCCTTGAATCAAGAACTATTCCTATGTACCTTTTCAAGTAGCATAAGTTTTTCTTGATCTCAATCTAGTTAATCTTTACTTAGATCAATAGAGATTGGTATATGTTCGTCATGCCTAAAGTCATACGATACGTTTTTGGCGATCCTCATATTATATTATACATGATAAATTCTTTTGCAGAATAATTCCCAATTGAATTCTATTCATGTAACTTTAGCTCATCTAGTTTCAGTAGATACTAAATCCAGCTAAATTCTTTGACATATAATATAGGTTAAGAATCTTAATTAGATCCTTTGATGTTTAACTTAGTAAATGCTTATACATAGTTCAAACATTCTTTACTTAGATTTATTCACATGGGTCGAATATCTCCAATGGAGTCTTTCGTGTTTGATTTAGTAAATGCCATTACTTAATCCAAAATATTAATATAAGATCTTTGTAAATAGATCTTAATACCCAGTATGTACTAAGTTTCGCCTTGGTCCATCATTGATGAATAATTTCAAATCTAAGTCATTAGCAATTGAATGTTATTTCACAATAGAGAGATATGTGTGTGATACACACAGGACCAATTAAGTTTTTATGTACTCCCACTAAACTTCTTATATATCTATAAGAATCATGTATATTTTATGAAACTAAAATACTTATTAGCTTCACTAAAATACATTTCTAATTCCCAATTGCTTGCTTAAATCTGTACTTAGATTTCATAAGCTAGCTTTCCTTTTCAAGTATTTATTTGGATCCACAAATCCTATGACATACCATGTACATAGTTTATTCCAACATTTTATTGAGGAATTGTTTTGTCATCCAATTGCCATATGTACCAATATGCAATCATTGCTTGATTTATAGACTTGAGCATTACGATTATGCATGAGGTTTCAACACAATCCACGCCGTGAATTTGCTTGTAACCTTTAGCAACTAATCTAGCTTTGTGTGTGAACACAATTTCATGTTTGATGGTTTTTATCTTTAAATCAATTTGCAACCAATAGGTGTGAAACTATTCTTGCAAATCAACAAAATTTCAATTTTGTCATCAAAACATTGAGTATGTTTTATGGCCTCTAACCATTTAAAACATATGAGTCTATATATGGCCTCTAACCATTTTAGGGAATCTAGGTTTCGTCATAGCTTTCTTACAGGTCACAAACTCATTAATCTACATGATAATAGTTTGACTGCAAGTTGTAGGTTTCTTCACTATCTAATAGAAGAATTGCATAGTTTCAGTGACCTGAACTCCATGTTTCTTCACTATCTAATAGAAGAATCTCATAGTTTCAGTGATTTGAACTCTATGCCGACTTGGGTATAGAACATCAAAGAATAGAATATCAATAGCCACTTGAAAGTCCTTTGAATATTCTGTTCCCCTTGAAGCACTTGTAAAGTCTTCTAAGAGATGTCTATTCTTTAAAGCCACTTCTAAAGTCCTTAAGAATAAGTGTTCGGATTTTCTGAAGAACTTCGAAAAGCCTCCGGAATGTCCGTTTATGTTTGTTGTTCGCCTCGAAAACTTTCGATTTCTATTTTCACCCACTTGTCATTTTGGAAACGAATCTCCAAAAGGACATCATTTCGAGCAAACAAACATTATGTTCTCAAAATTCGTAGTAGAAACAATACCCTTGTGTCTCATTTGAATAAATCACAATGAAACATATATCTATACTTGGGCCTTAGTTTGTCGAATGACAAACACTAAGCTCCCACTGAGTTTTGCAACTCTCTAGATATATTTTATGAAAAGTTATTCTGAAATTACTTTTCAATAGCTTTGACGGATTTGGTTTAGTTTGGTGGTAGTTGAGCATTTTGTTTTAGAAATTATAGGAAAAGTCTTTATGATTCATCATTGATCCAATCAAGTACTAATTGACTTCGATCATTCCAACTCAGATATGCCATATCTTATGGAACTAGATCGTGAAATTACAACACACAATCATTGATGATCATTCTTGGCAAAGTAATCAACAACGTGATCTAACCTAGATCTTTATGATTTCTTGCCAAGTGGATTTTATACTTCTGAATCTTTGAAATAGCCAAACAGATTCAACTTATACCACATTTGAGTAAATAAACCTATATTCACTCAAATCCATGTGAAATAATAAAGTCATAAAATCTTTCTTTAGCTTTGAACTCTATTGTCTAGGCGTTCTAACAATAGTTCATATCTTTTGTTACTTCCAACAAGTAAGACTAGTTGTCTTAAATTGATCTAGAAATCAATCAACTTTCAAAAGTCCATCAAAATAGAGCTTTTGAATGTTAACTTGTTGATATGGTCTAAGCAACAATGCTAAAGGTTAGTGGAACTCAAATCAAGAGATTGATTTGAACCTAGTAAATTTTTATTGTTAAAGAGTTGTTTGTTTTAATCAAGCATATTGACTCAACCCGTAAATGACCATTTCATTTAAATAAACAAACAAACATTGTTTTCGTTCTTCTGAATGTGAGTTTTCTGTGTTTGAAGCAGAAATTTAGGTATGCTGATTATGGAACAAAATAGCCATTAAGTTCCAGCTTTGAAAGGTCTTAAAACAAACTAGATGACCCTACAACTAATGTAGCATTGCCATGCTTCATTTCCTGCTTGTAGGTCATTAGTGTATCCTAGCTTCCATTGTTTGAGTTATTACCGAAGTAAGAACCTCAAGCGGTATATGATACCAAGGAAGTTTGATTGCTAGGTCACTTCTCTTTAAACATAAACTTATAGGTAGAAACGGAATTGCAAATTCCTTTTCACTTGTTCCTTGTTTTCCTATTTCTTGTACCCTTTCTAATAGCCTTAAGAATTAAATTCTTTAGTGTTGACTTTTATACTTTGTTTAGACACGTCCAAATGTCATTCCAACAAAGTTCTTACCATTTTATTTATGTTGAATATTTGCTTCAACTAGATGATCTTACCAGAAGCTTCTAAAGTTCTCTAAGCATCGATCTATTCGAATGTCTAGGGACTAGACTCATTCGAGAATTAAATGGAAAAAGATATTAGGTTGTTAACCATTGGTAAAGCTGAGCGTTTAAATTCAATGCTTTGTGATCTCGAAACTACATTGTATTTTGAATTCACAAGCACCAATCGGTTTGCCATTCGACTTTGATATTCGAAAACAACCATAAAAGTCGCTATAAGAAACGTACATTTTAAATTGCTCACTTTCTCTCATTTCCGTGAATCGTTCTTGGATTCACTACCAATCGAGGAAATTTATTGTTACCTTTCTAAAAGGATTTACTGCAGTACAAGATATTTAATTATAAACCATAATTAAAACATACATTGAAGCAGGCAAAGTCTAAACATTTATCATGAGTAATAACTTGAAAATTAAAGCAATCATGCAATTTAAACAAGTTATTGGCATTTTATTCGAATTTATTGTTCCGGCAGGTGTGAATAAAATGATTCCAAGACCCTAAAATCCATTGAAGAATTAAGCACAGTTTGTCGACTCAATCCTAAAACATCTTAGGCAAGCAAAAACCTTTTGCTAATAGTCTAGAAACTATTCTTGGTTGATAGGCACGTCTAAGAACTTATTAGGTAAACCTATCGATTTTGCCACGACATAAAAGGACTCCTTACTTATATCGTTGAGTTTCACCAAAACTAACGTGTACTCACAATTATTTGTGTACCTTGCCCCTTTAGGACCAATAAGTAACACCTCGCTGAGCGAAAACTATTACTAGATTGATGTAAAGGATATCCAAGCAAGTGTATATTTTGGCATGGCACCTTTTAACTCAATTTTTAAGTTTGGAACTTAAGGCTCTTACTATGTTGGTTAGATTTTAAGTGAACTAAAATCCTTAATCATGCAACATAATCAAGCCACAATCTCATGCATAATTAAGACATATTTAAAGCAATAAATAACTTAAAGCATGCATAAGATAAATGTGATCTAGTATGGCCCGACTTCATCTTGAAGCTTCAACTTCAAAGTCCGTCTCGAAAATCTCCGTGGGAGGCACCATTTTCTTCAAATAGGATAAGCTATAATTAAACTAATTACAACTATTTGATGGTACGCAGACCATATTTGAATTGAAAAACAATTTTGGTACTTTAGACCAATTACATTCAAATTAATGGTACGCAGACCATATTTTCTATCCTATTTGGGCCATACTAGTCACTTCATAACCTACAAAACAGTACATATACAATATATACCATTCACCCATTCATTATCATGAATGGCCCACATAGCTGGTTAGTAAAACACGTTATGCATCACATAAATATTTGCAGCAATTAATCAAGGGCACCAATAATCTACAAATTATTCAGTCCTTATTAATTCTAATCAAGTTGTTTTAACCTTAAGGATTTGTAGACCTAATCAAGAGTTTATGACTAAAAGGGCTCCCACTTAAACCAATAAATTCATATGCTTTACTAATTTTAAACATAAAAATGTATTTCTAGTATAACCGGAAACATACAAATTTAATTAAAATTTAAAGCTCATATAAATTTATAATTGAATCCGCTTATTTAATTTATTTTTCAGTCGTATTTAAATTAATTCATGATTTTAATTTTAGTAAAATAATTAGAATAAATGAAATTTATTATAATTATAATATTCAAAATTAAAATCCAAGAAAACAATTTATATTATTAATTTTAAAATTAATTAAAATTACATGAACTGAAAATTTCAAATTAAAATTTAAAACTCGACAATCGTGACATGACGAGCACTTGGGCTTGCGCCCAAGCCCCATCGAGTGCACGACCCTCGATGTCCATGGCACAACGTCGCAGCAGCCACGCGCAAGGCAGCAAGACAAGCCACGCTTGCGCGCAGCCTGCCTGCCCATAGCATCGCAGCAGCTATGATGCTCCTCGCTCGCTCGCTCGCTCGATCGCTCGCTCGAGGCCACGCGTTGTGGTGCGCAGAGCAGCGATCGCTGGGCGACCAGCTCTCGCTCGCTCGCGCGCCCACAACGTGCCATGGCTTCGCCCATCGCCCATCGCGCACAGCGCTCGACACAAGGCAGGGCTGCTGCCTTGTGCTCGCGCGCCATCGCCTTGCTCGCTGCATTCGTACCGCGTGGGCGACGAGCTTCCTTGCTCGTCGTCACACGCCCGCACTATACAACACCCCTTAAGGGTAACACGTAGCGTCCATTGCTTTGTGCGTGCAAGTTATATGAGCGAATCGCATAAAAATTAAAAAATTTATTTTCAAAATTATTGACAAATTAATAAATCATATTAATTTCATAATTTTAGGGCGAAAAATCGAAAATTTATTAATTAATTGATTTCCGATTAACATGGATTCAAGTCTAGGTCATAAAAATTTAAAATTTAACACAAATTTACAATTTTTATGGTGGTTTTTAATCATAGGTATCTAATTAAATTATTAACTAATTATGAAAATCAAATTAATTCTAAATTATTCCAATTTTCAACAAATTAATCATAATTACAAATTAGATTGCATAATTAACAAGGCTAGGCATTCAAACTTGTTAAACATATACAGTAGGTCAATCAAAAAATCACTCGATTTGGGAGACTGAAGGAAATAATGCCCTTGGTCCAAGTATGCATTCAATGTTAAGTCTAATAAATGCGGTTCAGTATTAATTAACAAGTTAATAATTCATTGAGATCAAGTGAGCTGAATGCCTAGCTAGAGGCCGCTTCAGTTCAAGTGGAATTAATGATATTAATCCACAGCTTACTCTTGACTGAACCCGTAGGGTCACACAAATAGTACGTAAACAGATCAAGTATTTAATGGCATTAAATACTCTATCTATGGATATTCGGAATCGACGGATCTTGGTTTCAGTGGGAGCTGAGATCGTCACAAGCAAGAAATGAATACTTCGGAAACGATGATATTGCCGGAAACGGAAATATGGATCGTATCGAAAATATAAATATTATCCAAGTCGTAGATGTTGCCGGAAACGGAAACATGGTACGTATCGGAAAATATTATCGGAAATGGAAATATTGCCGGAATCGGAAATATTGCCGGAAACGGAAATATTGTCAGAATCGGAAATATTATCGGAATCGGAAAATAATTCCGGAAACGGAAATATTAAATACTTGTTCGAAACGGAAATTAATTCCGGAATCGGAAATATTAAATATTGTTCGTATACGAAATGAATTCCGGAACCGGGAATTTAATCGGAAGCGTATCGTACGAATAAGCATCGGACGAGGCCTGCCGGACGAAGGTCCAGCACAAAGCCAGGCCATCGCCCAGCAAGCAAGGACGCGCGCCAACGCCCAGCCCAAGGCAGCGCCAGGCCCACCGCAAGGCAGGCCCAGCGCGCCAAGGCAAGGCTGCCCAGCGTGGGCCGAGCGCACGCGTGCGGGCGCCCTCGTGGCTCCGTGCGTGTGTGTGTTTATGTCCATGCACAATTCCTAAATCTATTAGGTTTTGGTGTGTGATTAAATTCCTATTCCTATTAGGATTATTTAATTAATTAGAGTCCTTGTAGGATTCTAAGTTTAATTAAATCGTATCCTACTAGGATTCCGATTCCCTTTCCAAACCTCTATAAATAAGGGCCTAGGGTCATAATTTATAGATACGATTGAAGTATTCAAAAGGGTAAGTTTTGAAAGAAAATTCAGCCACACTCTTGCACAATAATAGCCGAAAATTCCTAAGCACCTTAAGGGCGATTCTAGTTGGTCAATCTTGAGGCGGATCCGGACGTACTGTGGACTATCTACGGAGGGACGACATTTGGAGTCCTAAAGACTTGTTCTTGTTCGGTTCGGGCGGAGCTAGGGAGGGCACGCTACAAAGTTTATGCATCTATACTATGCTAAATGATTATGTGTAAATAATATGCTTTCCTGGCTTTATGGTTTTTCCGCATGATTTATGTATTGTCATATGTATCATAACCTAACATGTGACCTACTGAGGCTCATCCTCGTCACCATGAGCACCGCCACTCGTGCCAGCACCCTAAGAACCATGCACACCATCAAACAGGGTCTCGAACTGAGATGAGTCCCAACTCTGTGTCTGCAGCGTCGGCACCAACCCGACACGCAAAGGTGGTTGAAATGGCTGAGGCTGCTAACCAGTCTGGAACGACTGAAACGAAGGAGCCTGCCAACTCATCTGAGACTATGGCACCCCGAACAGCCTATTATGGCTCCTCCTAGGCCTAGTCGGCGGCCGCATGGGCCCCTAAACCAAACCAACGTCCGAAAAGAGCGGCCTAACTGTGACGGGGTCGAAAAAGCACGAGGCTAATGCATGACCTCGTCCCTCGTGGGTGTGACGATTCTTTTTATTCAATCAAGTGTAATTTGATTTCCTGTGAGTTTACACCCAATTGACTAGTAATATAGGAGTCGCCATTCAGTTTTTAACGACAATGAGAAAAAACTGACAACACCCGGTTATCGTGACATAAAGGGAGTGCAATTATGTTTGACCACGACGGCCGTAGGTTCCCTTGTGATCCCTGGTGTGGGGATCTCTCAACATACACCCGCAAGGTAGAGATTGAGGGTTCGGGGGACTGTAACTACCGAGAGGAATACTTCGCTCGTCGATAACTCCAGAGGCAGGATATCCTTACTAGCTCAGCATAAATAATTGAAGGGACATGCATTAACTATTAAACTAATCTGAGTTGATTTTAGCAATATGCAACATATAATACTAATTCGATCGTGATTATCTGATTTAAATAGCATTAAGGGACCTAGCATGATAATCCGATTTCCAAAAAAATATTATATTTGTTTAACAGTTCATAAAAAGGGCGAGAAAAGCAGTTAAATCATCGAAAAGGGACACATTACGACGCACCCTTGAGAGGTGCGTCACGGTTCTCAGAAAATTAACCACTTTGACTTTGCTATTTCTCCTTTTTATTTAACGAATCTCAATTATGGGACAGGATACGTTCTGTTCGATTTATGGATCGATTACGACAGAACGCGTGAACAATTTCGCAGCGTAAGGCTTAGGCTAAGGGTTGGAGTCAATACTCAGAATATAATTGTGTGTTGTGTTCTTTTCACGTCGGATTTAGGGGTCTATTTATAGGGAAGAGTTCGTGGAAAGATAGAATTGCAGAGTTCTAATCCATAAAGAATTAGGAAAAAACACGTACCCAGGTATTTTCAGCGCCCAAGCTTTGAAAATAGGGTCTGGGCTGTTTTCTTTAGTCAGATTCGGATTCCTGAAATCCGTAGAGTTTGAGACTTAACCGAGTCTTTTAGCGCGTATCAATTTTATGAAGGAATGCGTCTGGGCCCGTTACGAACTCTAGGCTCGTTAGGATTTCAATTAATACGTAACTCTTATTTCCGAATCATATTAGGAATAGGATTCTCGCAGTTTTCTATCTCATTTAGGATTTATGTTGGAATGCAACACCTAATTCTGACAGGTTTCTATCTTTTATGATTTTCCACTTTTAGAAGCTACCTTTTACGGCAATTACTCTTTTTAGCAGGTTTCCATAAATAGCAGGTTTCGGGTGAAATGAAAAGGGGAATTGAGATTCGTTTATTTCATAGGAGATGCGTTGTCAAGTGGAGATTTACGTTTTCATCATCGAACCTTTCCCTTGCGGGAATGGGGACAAAAGTAGGTGTCTACAGTTAGCCCCCACTTTGACTGAGTCTTGGAGTAAGACGATGGTCAAAGTATTAGACGGAGTGCGTCACACAAGCCATGGTGTATTGTGACCTGTTTTGCGAGGGTCTCACGAGCCCCCGAGTGATAACATTTGACCTAAGGGTCATCACTTGAAGTGTCGACATATCCCTCACGTTTCATTGGGACTTGTCAACTGATAGTATAGAAACTTCCTCACTTTGTCATTGGAAGGATCTAAAGGTGCGTAGAAACTCCCTCACTTTGTCATTGGGAGTAGCTACAGAGTTTTTTGAAATCAAAGCTGTAAAGTGTAACAAGCCCAATCACGAGGTAAAAATGTTTTTTAAAGATTCTCATTTTCAGGGCTAGCTAAACGAGAAAACCCCCTTGTTTTTATAGGACATAAAACGAAGGAAAATCCAGCACCCTTGTTTTTATAGGACGTAAAACAAAGGAAAATCCAGCACCCTTGTTTTTATAGGACGTAAAATGAAGGAAAATCCAGAAAAAGTTATCGCTGCAGCGACTAAGGACCTGCGCGGTTTTAATGGCGAAGACCCCGCCGGCTGAAGATGGCGAGCCTGTCCGCTAAGGGTGGACACCCCATCCGATAGAAGTGGACGAATCTGTTTTTGAAATTTGAAAATAAGGACCTACGCGGTTTGTGGCGTAGACCCCGCCGGCTAAAGATGGCGAACCTTGTCCGCTAAGGGTGGACACCCCGTCCGATAGAAGTGGACGAATCTATTTTGAAATTTGTTTTGCTTTTTTTGAAAATAAGGACCTACGCGGTTTGTGACGTAGACCCCGCCGGCTGAAGATGGCGAGCCTGTCTTAATTTTGAAGACTTTATTTTTTCGAAAACTGAGGACCTGCGCGGCTAGTGACGCAGACCCCGCCCGCTGAGGGTGGGCGAGCCCTGTCCGCTGAGGATGGACGTCCCTGAATTCGTTTTCTTTTCGATTTGGGAACTCGCGCGGTTTGTGACGCGATCTTGCCGACTGAAGATGGGCAAGTTCCTATTTCTTTGGTTCTTTGTGATTTCTTTTGAGAATTTTTTTTATTCATTCTTGCAAGAGCGAATTCTTTTGAGGGGTGCTCGAATTTAGTTGTAACCTGAACGTGGGCTGACAACGTGTTCAGACGGATCGTTGTCTTGCGACCGTCCGCTTTCGTGATTTTGAGCTAGTCTTTACGGCTCGACTTGGTCTTTGATCAGAGGACCGTGCACAAGTGTCAGTGACATCCTTTTGATGAGGTCGAACCTATTGTTGTTCTTTTTTAGATATCCAAACATGATATGGTGTATGGCGCAGTCTGGGAATGTGATTTTGATCGCGCGCTCCTCGTTGGAGTCTATTTTTTTCGCGAGCCCCCAAGCACTGGGGCTCGTCGGTTGTTTTTCGCATCTTGTAATCATGTTTGGGGTCATGCTCGTATGTGCGAGCGACCTTCTACAGTAGTGTGCTACTTTAGCGAAGCCGTGGAGTGCGACTTTAGTTTTCAGGCGACATCCGGTTTTAGCTTGGCCCGGATTAACCCTTTGACAGACAAACATTTTTTATTTGGAAAACCAATGACTTGACGACACATATTTTTGGTGTTTCGAAGAATGACCATGATATTTAACTTGCTCTTTTTTTTTTTGAAAAGTGTACATAAGCATTTTCTGAGACGAGTCTAAGTTTCGACCAAGTTTTATTATATTTTTTTTTCTTGCTTATTTGGGAGCTAAAGGTGCTTTGGGCTTGATCCTACTTGCAATAGGGCCTCGTGTTTAGCAACACGGTCTTAAGTCCTTTCCTGTTCCGTGTTTTGTGAAATCCGGGCCTTGGGCTGCATTTTCAGCGCCCAAGGCCAGGCGTTAAACATTTTGGCGCCCAGCCGTGGGCGCTGAAAGTCCTTTTCTGGTAATATTTGACTTTCGGATTTCCTAACACGTTTCCGAATGGGATCAGGATGTTATTGGGTGCGTTCAGCTATATATAGGGGCTAGATACGTCCCTATTTTTTATTACTCTCAAATTCTTTCTTTTCTTTTTGTTGTGCTTTAATTATTCATTGCTTTTGCCATGTCGATCCCTACTTTCTCACTCCAACGGACTGTTAGGCGTTGGCTACGGGCTCTTACTCCCACAGAAAAAGCTTTGTTAAAAGAATACCACTTAGAGGCACTTTTAGGCTTACAACAAATTAATATTGATTATAACTTTCTGCATGCTGCCCTAAGCTTTTGGGACTCCGATCATCATGTTTTTGCCTTTCGGGGCAACGAAATATGTCCTTTGCCCGATGAATTTGCTGCGATCCTTGGTTATCCTACTAATGCTACTCCTGTTACCCCTGGCACTATTGAAGAGAGTAAAACAACCATAAGGGCTTTCCTAGGGCTAGATGATAACATGTTTGCTGAAATTATTGTAGATGATAAGGTTAACTTGGCAAAACTTGTAAAACATCACTTTAGGCCTAGTAAGAATATGACCGAACAGAAATTGAATATCCGAGCCCTTGTATTTTGCTTGTTGAATCATTATTTGCTGTCGAATAACAATGGTGAGTTCGGTGACATAAGGTTGATCCCCTTGATTAGCCAGATGGAAAGTTGTTATTCTATTATGCCGTTGGTTGTTGCCGAGACTTTGCTGAGTGCGGATGAGCTGAAGAAAGATGCCAAATCTGAACATTTTAAGGGAAGCCCCCTATTACTGCAGGTGATCGATTTTTCCTTGAGCACGTATACGTCCCTTTTGCATATACTTTTTTTGCCTGGGGCTGAGTTTCAGCGCCCAGGGCTGGGCGCTGGAGTTTTTCGGCGCCTGGTCCTAGGCGTTGAAACTGCGCCCCAAGGACCGTTTTTTTTTTCATTCTTTTGATTCGATCGTACCTGTTTTTGCAGATTTGGCTTGCGGAACGGCTTAGACTTTTGGAAGCTCCTACCGATCCTAAACATTATCGCCCTATAGCTTTGGGTAACCTAAAATACTTGCACCAAGGCCAGGACGAGGCCGAATGGACCTCCTTTTTTACTTATGGCATTTGTTCTATTAAGTGGGTGGTACCATGGTGGGGTTTGACTACTATGACAGGGGGGTCTGATGTATCGGTTTATGTTTCTTTGTTGGGGCTATCTCGATTTATATTTTCCCTTACCGAGTCATGCGTCAATATGGTTTAAGGCAGACTATCCCCTTTTCTGATACGGTACCACCTAAGGTGGCGGCCTTTTCACAAATACGGGTCTTAGCGTGGGCTAAGTATTATGATGGTCTCCCGCGTTGGGCTGTAGCTACAAATGGCATTGTGGGTCTTTCTGAAAACTACAAGGTGGATGAGCTCCGATGACAAAGATGTGAGGACTGAGGCTCGTAATGGGGAGCCGGCTGAGCTTTTGATACCTCGTATTCGTGTTAAGTATGAGGGTCCTGATTCTGCCAAACCTCGTACCTATAGTGTTAAGACTGTGAAAGCTCGTCCTGATCGAAAGCGAAAGGAAGTTCCTCCCCGTTCCAGTTTCAGGCCTAAAAAGATGCATAACATGAAGGGGCCTGCTGTTGTTAAAAGAAATGCAAGCTCTCGCGGAGATCGTCGCCGGAACAATGTATCGGTTAGGAAGGCTCAGCCGCCTGTAGAAACAGTGGCTAGTCTAATTGATGATATTAATCCTTCTCCCACCATTGCCTGTGCCCTCGAGGCTGAGCGGGCTATAACTGAGAACGTTTCTGAAGCCTTGGCATCTTTGGAAGTTAGTGTCCAGGAGCCGGTTCTCATGGAGATTGACATTGGGGCAGCGCAGAGGACTGTGGGAGTGGATCCTGCGAATATTGCCCTCTACAAGACTTTATTTGATGATCCAGAAGAACTAGAGTAGTGTAGTTCTTGCTAGGGTGTAGGTGCCCTCTATTTTTTTCAGTCGTGTTTGTTTTTATTTTTAGCACTCTGTTTTCCTTCTCATTATATTTTAATAAAGGCGTATTTTTAGTTTTCATTTATTTTTGTTTCTCCTCTTTTTTATGAATTTTATATGTCTAACAGTTTTTTGCACAAAGAATTTTTTTTTTTTTATTTGGACCGAATCCTTGGTAAGGATTGCCTACGTATCTTGTCAGAATCAGGTCGCGCGTAGTTCTAGCTTTTGAATTAGTTCTAGTATGCCGGATTTCGATAGATATGCCCTGAG
Source organism: Spinacia oleracea (assembly GCF_020520425.1). Taxonomy (NCBI): domain Eukaryota; kingdom Viridiplantae; phylum Streptophyta; class Magnoliopsida; order Caryophyllales; family Amaranthaceae; genus Spinacia; species Spinacia oleracea. The sequence continues at coordinate 49,753,289 of NC_079488.1, forward strand.
GTGGAAACATATTACTTAGTCGGTCAAATGAGTGAAGTATTATTATTATTTTCATCTGCCATTTTTTTTTTGCCATAAGTCGTGTAAAATATGAAATTCGAAATTCGACTAATTTGTATGGCTATTCGAAATTCGACTAATTTGTATGGCTATATTCTTGGTTGGTAAGCCTATTTGGATACGTACTGTACCCCCCAAGTGTTCGTTATTTTTCCCTTGTGCGGATAAAATGACGAGCACTTCTGAAAAGAAAACTTTTGGCGGGCAGAGAGTTTCAACGCCCAGGCTGGGGCGTCAGAAATTCCGGCGCCCAGCCCTGGGCGCTGAAAATGACTTGGGCGGTCAATTTTTGACGCTTTGCTTCACATGTTCTTGCGTTTATTTCTATTTCTTTTTTTTGTGCCTTGATATTTTGCTTCGTATTTAAAGTTAATTTTGAGGCTATTTTGGAGGCTTTTTTGACTGTTAGCATGAAACGCATTTTTGTCCAGATTAATTTTTTCTATTGGTGACTCAAAACAGTTTTGAAAATGGAGTTAGGGTGCGGAATTTATGAAGATCTTTGTGTAGGCTTTGGAGGTGGGTTGTTAGTGAAGGGTATGATGGAATCTATGTTTTATGAATCTGTTTTTTTGGTAACATTTGCATTCTTTTGGATTTTTTGATTTCCTTTGATTTTGGGTTGCATGGATTGGCTCTTATGATGACACTGGTTGGCTTTTTAGGTTTTGGGGATATGAATGGGATAGTGTGGTTTATTTTGTGGGTTTCGGGAATTGGTTCCCATGGCACTATTTCAAAACCGAGTGGGCTTTGTTTGTTGGGCCTATAGTGGGCCGCCTCTTTATTTTTGTATTTTGCAAGTACATTTGGTGTTTATTTAGTGTTAGAATAAAATTTTTAGGAGAAATATTACGCCTTTATTGATCCGGAAAGTAAGGAAAACACACTGAAATAAAACTGACCTATATTCTAAGCGGCCTTAGGACCCTCTAAAGTCTCTATTATTTTTTTCTATCAATCTAAAGAACTACTAGGCGCTTTTTACTAATGGTGCTCTATGTGGCTCAAGCCTGGGGTTTAGTCTCATAAAACTTCGGTCCTTCACCGGTACTCATCTTGAATTCCATTCCTTTTGCATTGACCCACTGATATGTCTTCACCCATCCGTTCTCGACCTCTTCTAGCGTTGATGCAGGAGAGATTAACCGGGTTGGATCGAAACCTTCATCTTGTAAAGCTAGGGTAGTCATCACAGTCTCGTTCTCCATAGGCCTCGATTCGTTAAACAATGTCCATAGAGTCTGGTTGTCCAATATTTCAGCTGTTTTAGTCTTGGTGAGGTGGGGTGCCTCATCCAAGGTGTGGCAGTCATGGAAAATTTCAAATCCGGGTTTTAGCAAGCCATCCTGAACGAAGGGTTCAGGGAAATCACAGCATGGTTGTTCTTCTCCTTCCCGAACGAACATCCCGTTAAGGGTCCTTTGATATGGGGGAAGGAGGGTGGTTTGTTTGGCTTTGTTAAGGCGTAGCCTAGATAGGCGGTCAGCAATATCTTCCTCCGTTGGTTCATAACCTAAGCCAAAGGGAGTAGATTTGTCAGGAAAAGGATGGAATGTGTATGCCTTCTTCCTTATGCCCAATGGGGTTCCTGGGAAATAACCTTGAGCTAACAGCATTCTAGGGATGACTCGGGATCCATGCGGGTCTAGGAATGCTGGATCATAATCTTCGATGAACTGGATTGTTTCTTCCATTTGAAACCCATAAAGGTCGTCTGCAGTTTCGGCCGTTCCAACCATAGTACAACTGACGTCGAGAGGAGGGGCGCGGATTTCTAGTATTACCCCGTTATGGTTAAGTTTAACCATTTGGTTCAAGGTAGAAGCCACACCTCCTAAGTCATGGAGCCAAGGTTGCCCCAAGAGGAGGTTGAAAGTGGGCTTGATGTCGATTATTTGAAACTCCGTGGTGCGTGCCACAGGCCCGGTTTGTATGGCAAGGTTGATTTTTCCCAATACAGGCCTTCGGGAGTTATCATAAGCTCGTACCCCTTGTGTGGAGGTTTGGAAGTCATCGTTTCCTAGCCCCAAGCAATGGGCGGTTCACAATGGGCAGACGTTAACCGCCGAACCATTATCTACGAGCGCTAGGTGGATGTTTTGTCCTTTGCATCCAACCACTAGGTAAAGGGCTTTATTGTGAGCACCCCCCTCTTTGGGTAAGTCTTTATCGGTGAAAACTATGGCCTTTTCTCCGGCATCTCTCGTGACATGGCTAACCAATGAGTCAGGTGTGATATCTGTAGGTACTGAGATGAGGTCAAGTGAGCGAATAAGCTTTTCGCGATGTTCCTTTGAAGTACACATAAGATCCCAGATGGTAATCTCGGCCTTGGTTCTTTTTAGTTGTTTCAGGAGAGGATTTTCAATGACTTCCGCGACGGTGGCGTGCCGTCCATTCTCAGGAGTTTGCCTAACCGGGATGTCGTCCATAGGAGGTGGGTGAATATCTGGTTGGTATATTCTTCCAGATCGGGTGAGGTTGTCGACCTCAGGCTCCTGAGAGGTGGTGTCAATGAGAGCATACCCGGGCCAAGTTTCAGTGAAGAAGTCCTGGCCCGAGACTTGAGATAGGTAAATATCTTCAGCATCATCGTTCCACACACCGCACACTTCCCTCTCGATTCGATCCATAAGGACCACAGCGAGTGGTGCACCTTGAGGTGTAATATACACCGTGGGGTCGAAATTCTCTGGTTGGTCGAGAGAGATGTGACAAGAGCCGAGTGGGCTCTTGTTGTTGTTGGGTTTTCCAACGTTAGGGAGAGGTATCACTTCATCCTCTATCATGTCCTGGATCGTATGTTTTAGATTCCAGCAGTTTTCAGTGTCATGCCCATTTCTTTGATGGAATTTGCAGTAAGTACCTTCGACCCAATATTTGCTTTTGACAGGAGGGTCACGGGTGGGGCCTATATGTCTCAACTTTCCTTGATTGGTTAGTCTTTCAAAGGCTTGTACCAAAGTTGACCCGAGTGGGGCAAACTTTCTGTCTCGGACCCATCTTCCAGGGTTTCTTCGGGCGGGAGTCTCTTCTACAGCATGGACTTCTTGGGCTTGGGATGTGTTACCCCGATTATAGGCGTTGGTCTTATATGTGGGTTTGCTCTGTATGGTTTTGGCGAGGTCGTCCTCGATCTTTATTCCCACATCATAAACTCTTTTGAAAGTGTCGAGTCCCAGGTACCTAAGGTGTTGTCTGTAAGCCGGGTCCAGGTTGTCAATGAATTTTTGGACCAATTCTGTTTCGGGAGGCCTATTGATTAGCTGGGCCGCCTGGTGCCTCCATCTAGCAAAGTAGGTTGTGAAACCCTCATTTTTCTTTTGGAAGAGAACTTCCAGCTCGCGCTTGGTGACTTGGAAATCCATGTTCGACGAGTATTGCTTGATGAAGACATTGACAAAGTCTTCCCAAATGGGGAAGAGCTTAGGGTCCTGGTGATAGTACCATTTGAGCGGCACAGGTTGCAAGGACAAAGGAAAGGCAGGTAAGTACATGGACTTGTCCACGCCTTTCAAGTTCATGATATTCACAAAGCTCAGTAGATGATCACGGGGGTTGTCCGTGGCCTTGAACTTTGGTAAGTCAGATGAACTGAACTTTTCTGGTAATTTGCCAGGAAAAGGTTCAGGATCGAGAGAGAAGTATTTGCTCCCCATGGTTTGCTGTAGGACCATTTTTTCAATCCTCTTCTCGTTATCGAGGTCATTTTTGGCTTGCGCAGCCGCTAAAGCTTCATTTTCCATTTTCAGTTGGCCCATAAGTTGGGTCATTTGGACCATCTGGTCTCGCAAATCTTCGATGGACATGTTTGAAGGTACGAATCGAGGTTGGGGAAGCGGAGATCCTTGAAATGAGGGACGACGGACGGAGCTTGGAGTTACTAAACCTGGTGTTGGCGATGTATCTTCGAGACGCACTAACCGTTGATTCCCTGATCGGCACCAAGTGGCAGGACCAGTCCTAGGCATAAGATAAGCTAAAGTTTAGGTTCCCAAAGTTTCAAGCATTACTTAGTCTAGACTTCGACTCTCTAAATTGGTTTTTCACTCTTTCTTTTGTCGGTACACTTTTTGGTTTTTTTTTTATTTTGGTCATTCTTTGGATTTTCGAAACACTTGCCCGTGTGACATTCATAGTTATTAGCACGTTCGGTTTTGGTGCCGGGTATTGTCGTCGTAGGAGGCCTAACAACGACACAAAGAGTTATTAATTTTTGCGAGTCGCTTTTGAAATCGAGTGCTTTTCTTATGCCCTCGTAGCAATTCTTTTTATGAACATTTTTTTGCGCTACGTATTTTCCTTTCGCGCGGGCACCGAGGCTGTTGCGCCTGACCAGAAGGCCAAGCAGCAACTTCAGCGCCCAGCGAGGGGCGTGAGAAATTCTGGCGCCCAGCCAGGGGCGTTGAAAATTCGTCCCTGGCTTGTTCTCGTTTTCTGTCTTCTGTTTATGCGAATTCGATTTGCGTGCTTGCCTAATAATCGTCCTTTACGCGTAACAGCGTTTGTGGGATTCGTTACAGGCCATCCCGAGCGTCGCTTATTTTGTGGCGATCATTCGGGTTTGCGGAAAACGTGTTTCGGTATAACTCTTTGGAAAATTAGTATATGAATGTTTGGGCAATTTTTAAGGTCGTTGGTTTTCTAGGATAGTTTGTCACACACAATCACATATTTCGCTACACATAACTACATTACAAACATGGATTTGAAAATTAAATATGCCACGTAGTTTATGATAGGCTTCTATGGGTAGTTTATTTGCGCCTGGCTTGGTACCGCTTCTATCGTAGATCCAACACATGCCCCGGTCGAGGTAGTGTCTTCAACAGACGAATTTCGCCCAAGAGGCCAACTCGCAAGTGCAAGCCAAGGGGGCATGCAGGCGAGAGGGACCTAATGGGCGAGCGATTGGGTTCGGGATAGGTGTACTACCTGCACAAGTACCTAGTGGGAAACATGCGCGGCATATGCACCCCCCTACTGGCGAAAAAAGGTATCCTTAGTCCCAACTCCCGAGGGAGCCGAGATTCGTTATGCGGTTCTGCCCGTTCACATTAATATGCTAATTTTCAGGTCGTCCCAACTTGATGGGGAAATAAACGCGGGGTAGGATCGTTTCACCCTTCGGCTATTTTGATTACCTACAAGCACGAGTATTTCCTTCACTGTCCCCAGTGGAGTCGCCACTGTGAGGGGGTCGAAAAAGCACGAGGCTAATGCGTGACCTCGTCCCTCGTGGGTGTGACGATTCTTTTTATTCAATCAAGTGTAATTGGATTTCCTGTGAGTTTACACCCAATTGACTAGTAATATAGGAGTCGCCATTCAGTTTTTAACGACAATGAGAAAAAACTGACAAAACCCGGTTATCGTGACATAAAGGGAGTGCAATTATGTTTGACCACGACGGCCGTAGGTTCCCTTGTGATCCCTGGTGTGGGGATCTCTCAACATACACCCGCAAGGTAGAGATTGAGGGTTCGGGGGACTGTAACTACCGAGAGGAGTACTTCGCTCGTCGATAACTCCAGAGGCAGGATATCCTTACTAGCTCAGCATAAATAATTGAAGGGACATGCGTTAAATATTAAACTAATCTGAGTTGATTTTAGCAATATGCAACATATAATACTAATTCGATCGTGATTATCTGATTTAAATAGCATTAAGGGACCTAGCATGATAATCCGATTTCCAAAAAAATATTATATTTGTTAGGCGTGATAGAACAATCAGATTAGGTTAGTTTAACAGTTCATAAAAAGGGCGAGAAAAGCAGTTAAATCATCGAAAAGGGACACATTACGACGCACCCTTGAGAGGTGCGTCACGGTTCTCAGAAAACTAACCACTTTGACTTTGCTATTTCTCCTTTTTATTTAACAAATCTCAATTATGGGACAGGATACGTTCTGTTCGATTTATGGATCGATTGCGACAGAACGCGTGAACAATTTCGCAGCGTAAGACTTAGGCTAAGGGTTGGAGTCAATACTCAGAATATAATTGTGTGTTGTGTTCTTTTCACGTCGGATTTAGGGGTCTATTTATAGGGAAGAGTTCGTGGAAAGATAGAATTTCAGAGTTCTAATCCATAAAGAATTAGGAAAAAACACGTACCCAGGTATTTTCAGCGCCCAGGCCTGGGCGCCGAAGATTTCGGCGCCCAGAGCCAGGCGTTGGAAATAGGGTCTGGGCTGTTTTCTTTAGTCAGATTCGGATTCCTGAAATCCGTAGAGTTTGAGACTTAACCGAGTCTTTTAGCGCGTATCAATTTTATGACGGAATGCGTCTGGGCCCGTTACGAACTTTAGGCTCGTTAGGATTTCAATTAATACGTAACTCTTATTTCCGAATCATATTAGGAATAGGATTCTCGCAGTTTTCTATCTCATTTAGGATTTATGTTGGAATGCAACACCTAATTCTGACAGGTTTCTATCTTTTATGATTTGCCACTTTTAGAAGCTACCTTTTACGACAGTTACTATTTTTAGCAGGTTTCCATAAATAGCAGGTTTTGGGTGAAATGAAAAGGGGAATTGAGATTCGTTTATTTCATAGGAGATGCGTTGTCAAGTGGAGATTTACGTTTTCATCATCGAACCTTTCCCTTGCGGGAATGGGGACAAAAGTAGGTGTCTACACTAACATGCGATCCAGAAACACCACGATCGCCCTCGAAAGAATGACGATCCCTCCGAGGAGTCCGCTTCGGCTTCGGCATACGGACCTGCGAAACGACAGTCTGCAAAATCCAGATATAAGTCAGCACATACATAATCAACTAACAAACTAAAGCAAAATTTTCAGGCACCATACTTGAGTCGAGTTCGGGTTGCTACAAGAGAGAGCCGCCCGAGATGAGGACAACGCGACCTTTAGCCGGTTGACTACGCGCACCACCTGGTTGACCATCCTACCAGGCACCTAAACAACAAAAAAATGGTAGCAGTTCTACGCAAAAATATGCAATAAATATGGTTACCTGGAAAACGAATGGCATATCGCGCAAACAACTGCAGGAACCAACAGATGGGGTCCCTCCTCATCAGGAATTACAGGCACCTTCTTTATCCGCCCGCCGTAGTATAGCGGATCGTACAATCAGGCGGCACCCAACCGCCAAGGTTAGTAGGCTCGGGCTGCAACACAGACAAATAACAAGTCAAAACACAGCAAAAATTAAAAGAAAGAGCACACGTGCATATCGATAAAGTCACAAGATTATACGTACCTCGACGACCGGAGGAAGAAAAATCCGGAGCCGCACAAACTCAGGATAGCTGCAGTCACGCATCACAAATTGGCCCGTAGGCATACCCTGCCGCAACACCGCCCGACGGCTAACAAGGATGCCCTTTGGGCGCAACATGCTAGAAGGTGGCGACTGGGGCACCCGGGTAAGCTCTGAAGTCTTTCGGAGAACCCGCTCCCCGAAAAACCAGGCAGGACCCATAGGATCCTGGTACAAAATCCGACATTGGGACTGACGTCGGGCCTCCACTAACGTCTCGGTCTCCTCTAACCTGGCCCATGAAGACCATCTCACCTGTTTGCAAAACCAAAAACAAACAGGTTAAGTAACTCGCATAAAACGAGATGAATTAAGCAAAACTACTAGTGCTTACCAAGTCCAAGCCCCCGGCCGCCATCATATCCCTAAAGTTCTTTATAGGGGGGCGTCTCTTCAGCATCCCAGTCGTACCCCACCAGAAAGCAGCAGAGTAACCCCCGACCACTCTACCGAACCTAGGGGCAAAGAATGGTAGGCGCTCAAAAGCCCACAGCTGCAGGAAAATAGTAAAGGTGATGAGTAAAGTACGTAACTCGTTTATCTCTCCTAAATGATAGTATCAGATATATACCTCAAGGACTCGCGGCACGGCACACAAGGAAATTGGCCGTATAGGCCTGTCTGGACCGTCCAAGACCCGCACAACCACACTCATATGGCTGATCAAGTTCGCATATGCTGCCTTGCCCCAGCAGTACGAACCTAACGCAGACAGCTCGCTAACCAGCGGGATCAGCCAAGGATCCACTCGCTCCTAATGATTCGACAAGATCGTCGAACTCAAGAACAGTAAGTAGAATACGCGAGCATACATCCTCGCAGAAGCACCAGAAGGACGACCCTCCGCCAAAAAGTCCACCAACAAGGAGTAAGGCATCCCCTTGCTCTTGTACTTGGCCAACTCTACGACCAACTCCTCTCTAATACACTCCCTTGAAGGAAATAATGCCCTTGGTCCAAGTATGCATTCTATGTTAAGTCTAATAAATGCGGTTCAGTATTAATTAACAAGTTAATAATTCAGTGAGATCAAGTGAGCTGAATGCCTAGCTAGAGGCCGCTTCAGTTCAAGTGGAATTAAATGATATTAATCCACAGCTTACTCTTGACTGAACCCGTAGGGTCACACAAATAGTACGTAAACGGATCAAGTATTTAATGGCATTAAATACTCCATCTATGAATATTCGGAACCGACGGATCTTGGTTTCAGTGGGAGCTAAGATCGTCACAGGCAAGAAATGAATACTCCGGAAACGATGATATTGCCAGAAACGGAAATATGGATCGTATCGGAAATATGAATATTATCCAAGTCGTAGATGTTGCCGGAAACGGAAACATGGTACGTATCGGAAAATATTATTGGAAATGGAAATATTACCAGAATCGGAAATATTACCGGAAACGGAAATATTGTCAGAATCGGAAATATTGCCGGAATCGGAAAATAATTCCGGAAACGGAAATATTAAATATTTGTTCGAAACGGAAATTAATTCCGGAATCGGAAATATTAAATATTGTTCGTATCGGAAATAGATTCCGGAAATGGAAATTTAATCGGAAGCGTATCGTACGAATTAGCATCGGACGAGGCTTGCCGGACGAAGGCCCAGCACGAAGCCGGGGCCATCGCCCAGCAAGCATGCGCGCCACAAGCCCAGCCAAGGCAGCGCCCAGGCCTACCGCAAGGCAGGCCCAGCGCGCGCCAAGGGCCACGGCTACGTGGGCCGTGCTACGCGGGCTGCTGCTCGCACGCGCATGGGCAGCCCTTGTGGCTGCCGTGTGTGTGTGAGTTTGTGCTCATGCGTGATTCCTGAATCTACAAGAGTCAGTGTATGATTAAATTTCTATTCCTAATTGGATAAATTAATTAAATAGAATTCATGTAGGATTCTAATTCCAATTAATTCGTATCCTACTAGGATTACGATTCCTTTTCCATAACTCTATAAATAAAGGCCTAGGGGTCATAATTTATACATAAGTTTCAAAGTATTCAAAAGTGAGTTTTTTGAGAGAAAATTAAAACACACATCTTGCTCAAAAGTGCCGAAATTTTCTAGTACCTTAAGAGCGATTCTAGTTGGTCAATCTTAAGGCGGATCCGGACGTGCTGTGGACTATCTACGGAGGGACGACACTTGGAGTCCTAAAAGACTTGTTCTTGTTCGGTTCGGGCGCAGCTAGGGAGGGCACGCAACAAAGAGTATGCATCTAAATTATGCTATATGATTATGTGTAAATAATATGTTGTCCTGGGTTAATGGTTGTTTCCGCATGATTTATGTAATGTCATATGTATCATAACCTAACAGTGGTATCACGAGCCCCTTATTATTTTCATAATCTAAATTGCATGAACATGGTTAAATATTACAAATTTGCAAGAATTAAAAGGGGTGATTAATTTTCGTAATTGTTAATTAATTGCAAATTGCGTTTATTTAATTATATGTACGCAGTTTTTCGGCAGTTTATTCATTACTCATCCGAATTGAGTGATTTTTGTGTCAATTCCGCATGTAAAAGGCATTCTAAAATTTTGACAAAAAATAGTATTTTTCTGCCGAACCCAGAATTCTCAAATTCGAAGCCTAACTATGACTTTTCGAAGGTTTTAGTTTTTCGAATGCAAAATTTCGTAAATTTAAGATGTTAAATTAAATATTTGCGATTCCTGTTGATAAATCTTGAATTATATTTTTGATTGACCTACTGCATATGTTTAACAAGTTTGAATGCCTAGTCTTGTTAATTATGCAATCTAATTTGTAATTATGATTAATTTGTTGAAAATTAGAATAATTTAGAATTAATTTGATTTTCATAATTAATTGTAATTTAATTAGAAACCTATGATTAAAAACCACCATAAAAATTGTAAATTTACGATAAATTTTAAATTTTTATGACCTAGACTTGAATCCATATCAATCGGAAATCAATTGGATAATAAATTTTCGATTTTTTCGCCCTAAAATTATGAAATTAATAATATTTATTAATTTGTCATTAATTTTAAATATAAATTTTAAATTTTTATGCGATTCGTTCAAATAACTTGCACGCACGAAGCAATGGACGCTTCGTGTTACCCTTAAGGGGTGTTGTATAATGCGGGCATGCGACGACGAGCAAGGGAGCTCGTCGCCCGTGCGGCACGAATGCAATGAGCAAGGGCGTAGTGCACGAGGACAAGGCAGCAGCCCTGCCTTGTGTCGTGTGCCACGAGCAATGAACGAATGGGCGTGGGCGAAGGGCGAGCCAAGGCAGTCGCGTGTGGGCAGCAAGCGAGCTGCGCCACAACGCGCGCTGCCTCGCACAAGTGCGCGCAGCCTCGCGCGCAGCGAGCGCAAGCTCGCGTGCCACGAGCGCTGCGCCCAGCACTGCTCGCGCGCGCAGCGCGCGATGTCGCTCGCCCAGCGAGCGATGTCGCGCCCCAGCGAGCGATGGCTCGCGCGCGCAGCGCGCGATGTCGCTCGCCCAGCGAGCGATGTCGCGCCCCAGCGAGCGATGGCTCGCGCGCACAGCGAGCGAGCCAGCGCGCCCAGCGAGCGATCTCGCGCGCGCGCACTGCGAGCGATAGCTCGCGTGCGATGGGGCGCTGTGCGGAGGCTTGCGATAGGACAGCAGCAGCTATGCGACGAGCGCATGGGCTGCGCGCACATGGCCAGCAATGGCTGTGTGCGTACGGCCCATGGGCGTGCAACGCGTAGGGTGTTTGCGTTACGATTAGATCGTTTTGAATGTTTAATTTGAAAATTTCAGTTCACGTAATTTTAATTAATTTTAAAATTAATAATTTGAATTAATTTCTTGGATTTTAATTTTGAATATTATAATTATAATAAATGTTATTTATTCTAATTATTTTACTAAAATTAAAATCATGAATTAATTTAAATACGAATGAAATTAAATTAAATTTTTGGATTCAATTATAAAATTGATATGAGCTTTAAATTTTAATTAAATTTGTATGTTTCCGGTTAGACTAGAAATACATTTTTATGTTTAAAATTGGTAAAGCATATGAATTTATTGGTTTAAGTGGGAGCGCTTTTTAGTCATAAACTCTTGATTAGGTCTACAAATCCTTAAGGTTAAAACAACTCGATTAGAATTAATAAGGACTGAATAATTGGTAGATTATTGGTGCCCTTGATTAATTGCTGCAAATGTTTACGTGATGCATAATGTGTTTTACTAACCAGCTATGTGGGCCATTCATGATAATGAATGGGTGAATGGTATATATTGTATATGTACTGTTTTGCAGGTTATGAAGTGACTAGTATGGCCCAAATAGGATAGAAAATATGGTCTGCGTACCATTAATTTGAATGTAATTGGTCTGAAGTACCAAAGTTATTTTTCAATTCAAATATGGTCTGCGTACCATCAAATAGTTGTAATTAGTTATAGCTTATCCTATTTGAAGAAAATGGTGCCTCCCACGGAGATTTTCAAGACGGACTTTGAAGTTAAAGCTTCAAGATGAAGTCGGGCCATACTAGATCACAAATATCTTATGCATGTTTTAAGTTATTTATTGCTTTAAATATGTCTTAAAATGCATGAGATCAAAAGCTTGATTATGTTGCATGATTAAGGATTTTAGTTCACTTAAAATCTAACCAACATAGTAAGAGCCTTAAGTTCCAAACTTAAAAATTGAGTTAAAAGGTGCCATGCCAAAATATACACTTGCTTGGATATCCTTTACATCAATCTAGTAATAGTTTTCGCTCAGCGAGGTGTTACTTATTGGTCCTAAAGGGGCAAGGTACACAAATAATTGTGAGTACATGTTAGTTTTGGTGAAACTCAACGATATAAGTAAGGAGTCCTTTTATGTCGTGGCAAATTCGATAGGTTTACCTAATAAGTTCTTAGACGTACCTATCAACCAAGAATAGTTTCTAGACTATTAGCAAAAGGCTTTTGCTTACCTAAGATGTTCTAGGATTAAGTCGACAAACTGTGCTTAGTTCTTCAATGATTTTAGGATCTTGGAATCATTTTATTCACACCTGCCGGAACACATAATTTGAATAAAATGCTTAATAAACATTGAATTATGCATGTATGCTAGAATTTAAGTTTATTAAGAGAAACTGTGAATGGTTATTTATTTGTTTATTCTTTTCAATTGTAGTTTTTAATATGGCAAACAACAATTCATTCAACATTCGATCAATTCTCGAAAAGGAGAAGTTGAACGGGAAAAACTTCCTTGACTGGCAAAGGAACTTACAAATAGTTCTTATGCAGGAAGAAAAGGAGTATGTCCTAGATGAGGCGATGCCCGACGCTCCAGGCGACGGGGTCACTCAGGCAGCCCTCAATCGTTGAATTGATGCCAACAAGGATGTGAAATGTCTAATGCTCGCCACCATGAGTGCGGATCTGCAGAAAACGTTCATCAACTCAGATGCTTTCACAATCATCAGTGAGTTGAAGAACATGTTCCAAGATCTGGCTCGAGTCGAAAGATTCGAGACTCATAGGCAAATTCTTGAGACCAAGCTTAAGAAAGGCGAGCCCGTAAGTCCACATGTTCTCAAAATGATTGGACTCATTGAGAATATGAGTCGGCTGGATCAGCAATTTTCTCAGGAAATGGCTATAGACACCATCCTCCATTCTCTTCATAGCGGGTATGATCAGTTCAAACTGAACTACAGTATGAATAGTCTGGACAAAACGCTCACTGAGCTTCACGGTATGCTGAAGACCGCTGAAAAGACGCTCAAAAGTGATAAGCAGGATGTGCTTATGGTGCGTGGGGGCAAGTTCAAGAAATCTGGAAAGAAGAGGAATGCTAAGAAAGGTGGCAACAAGGCCAGCCCAACTAAGCAAACTGGCGCCAAATCTGCAAAGAGGAAGGTCAGTCAACCCACTTCTGAATCCGAATGCTTCTACTGCAAGAAGAAGGGGCATTGGAAGAGAGATTGCTTGAAGCTAAAGGAAGATCAGAAGAACGGAACAGTCGTTCCATCTTCAGGTATTTTCGTTATAGACTGTATACTTGCTAATTCAACTTCTTGGGTATTAGATACAGGTTGTGGCTCACACTTATGTTCCAATCCACAGGGACTAAGAAGAAGTAGAAAGTTAAGCAAGGGTGAAGTCGACCTACGAGTGGGAAATGGAGCACGGATTGCTGCATTAGCTGTAGGAACTTACTATTTGTCGTTGCCCTCCGGGCTAGTTTTGGAACTGGAAGAATGTTTCCATGTTCCAAGTCTTACTAAAAACATCATTTCAGTTTCTTGCTTAGATGCTAAGGGATTTTCCTTTATAATAAAAGACAATAGTTGTTCGTTTTATTTTAAAGAGATGTTTTATGGATCTGCTAGATTAGTCAATGGACTTTATTTATTAGATCACGACAAACAAGTATATAACATAAATACCAAAAGGGCCAAAAAGGATGATTCAGATCTCACCTATCTGTGGCATTGTCGATTAGGCCATATAAACTTGAAACGCTTAGAAAGACTTCAAAGAGAAGGAATTCTAGAACCATTTGACTTAGAGGATTATGGTAAATGCGAATCATGTTTACTTGGCAAAATGACAAAGCAACCTTTCTCTAAAGTTGGAGAAAGAGCAAATGAACTATTGGGTTTAATCCATACAGATGTATGTGGACCAATGAGTACAAATGCTAGAGGTGGTTTCAGCTACTTTATCACTTTCACTGATGACTTCAGTAGGTATGGTTATGTCTACCTAATGAAGCATAAGTCTGAATCCTTTGACAAATTCAAGGAATTTCAGAGTGAAGTAGAGAATCAATTAGGCAAGAAGATTAAGGCACTGCGGTCTGATAGAGGCGGTGAATATCTGAGCTATGAATTTGATGACCATCTGAAAGAATGTGGAATTCTATCAGAATTGACTCCTCCTGGAACACCACAATGGAACGGTGTGTCAGAACGGAGGAACAGAACCTTGCTAGACATGGTCAGGTCAATGATGGGTCAGGCCGAACTTCCATTAGAATTTTGGGGACATGCACTAAATACAGCTGCACTCACTATAAATAGAGCTCCGTCTAAAGCTGTCGAAAAGACTCCATACGAATTATGGTTTGGAAAACCTCCAAATGTGTCTTTTCTTAAGATTTGGGGATGTGAAGTATACGTCAAACGATTAATTTCAGACAAACTTCATCCAAAATCTGACAAATGTATCCTTGTGGGCTATCCAAAGGAAACAAAGGGGTATTACTTCTACAATACATCTGAGAACAAAGTGTTTGTTGCTCGAGATGGTGTCTTTTTGGAGAAGGATCACATTTCCAAAATGACAAGTGGGAGAAAAGTAGACCTCGAAGAAATTCGAGTCGAACAACAAACTCTAGAGAATGCTCAAGATGACATTCAGGATGAAACTCAGAGATCTTTAGAAGAATCTGGTGAGAATCATGGTCAATCTAGAAATGTTACCCCGCGTAGATCGCAAAGATATAGATCTCAACCGGAAAGGTACTTAGGTATTTTGACGAACGAGAGCTATAACGTTCTATTACTTGAAAGTGATGAACCTGCGACTTACAAGCAAGCTATGACGAGCCCTAGCTCCTAGCAATGGCAAGAAGCCATGCAATCTGAATTAGACTCCATGTCTGAAAACCAAGTATGGGATTTGGTCGATTTGCCAGATGGCTACCAAGCCATTGGAAGCAAATGGGTTTTCAAACTGAAAAAGGACAAGGATGGGAAACTTGAAGTTTTCAAAGCTAGATTGGTTGCAAAAGGTTACAGGCAAGTCCACGGTGTGGATTACGATGAAACCTTTTCACCAGTTGCAATGCTAAAGTCTATTCGAATAATGTTAGCAATCGCTGCATATTACGATTACGAAATATGGCAGATGGATGTCAAAACTGCTTTCTTAAACGGCGTTTTAACAGAAACTGTGTTTATGACACAGCCTGAAGGTTTTGAGGATCCAAAGAATGCTAAAAAGGTATGCAAGCTAAAGAAGTCAATCTACGGATTGAAGCAGGCATCCAGGAGCTGGAATATACGTTTTGATGAAGCAGTCAGTGACTTTGGTTTCATCAAGAACGCGGACGAATCTTGTGTATACAAGAAGGTCAGTGGGAGCAAAATTGCTTTCCTAGTATTATATGTCGACGACATATTGCTTATCGGAAATGACATTCCTATGTTGAACTCTGTCAAGATTTGGCTTGGGAAATGTTTTTCGATGAAGGATCTAGGAGAAGCACAGTACATATTGGGCATCAAGATTTACAGAGATAGATCTAAAAAGATGATTGGACTTAGTCAAAGCACTTATATCAATAAGGTGCTTGATAGGTTCAAGATGGCGGACTCCAAGCGAGGCTACCTACCCATGTCTCATGGAATGACTCTAAGCAAGACTCAGTGCCCAAAAACACTTGATGAGCGTAGACGAATGAATGGGATTCCATATGCATCATTGATTGGTTCAATAATGTATGCTATGATATGTACACGCCCGGATGTTGCGTACGCACTCAGTGCTACGAGCAGATACCAGTCAGACCCAGGAGAGGCGCATTGGACTGCTGCCAAGAACATTCTGAAGTACCTGAAAAGGCACAAAGATGACTTCCTGGTCTATGGTGGAGATGATGAATTAATTGTTAAAGGCTATACGGACGCAAGTTTCCAAACCGACAAAGATGATTTCAGATCACAGTCTGGGTTTGTCTTCTGCCTCAACGGAGGAGCAGTAAGCTGGAAAAGTGCTAAGCAAAGCACCATTGCGGATTCTACAACTGAAGCGGAGTACATTGCTGCACATGAAGCAGCAAAGGAAGCTATATGGCTAAGGAAGTTCATAGGAGAACTTGGTGTAGTCCCCTCCATTAAAGGACCAATAGCCCTGTATTGTGATAATAACGGAGCTATTGCACAGGCAAAAGAGCCTAGACACCACCAGAGAGTCAAGCATGTACTTCGTAGATTTCACCTTCTACGAGAGTTCGTTGAAAGAAAAGAAGTCGAGATAAGCAAAATTGGAACTGATGACAACATATCAGATCCATTAACTAAACCTCTGCCGCAAGCGAAGCACAACTCGCACACTGCAGCTATGGGAATCAAGCATATTGGAGAATGGCTTTGATGTCTCTGTTTAATGTTTTAAAGTTTTAGAGTTTAAATCTTTGTAAAACATTATTGGTTAATCATTCACAATAAATGAAAGAAATTCATTTTTCCATTTAATTTGTGGTTTATTAAATGATGAGTCCCTTCAACTTGACGATATATTCAAGATAGACTGTCAGGACCAGTCCTGTGACTAAGAAATGTCTATCAAGTGAACTTGAATGTCAAAGGTTGAAAATGGTCCCTAATTGGAGTTTTCTATAAAATTGGACGCATAGAAAACGTTAGACGATTAGAATGCAAGATGACTAGTAGTTCTGTTTCTTGAACTATGTGGACATGGCAATGTCATAATCATTTGCATAGATACTTACTTTGGGAAGACTAGTATCGGACAAGACCTATGAAACTTTACTGTAAGAGATGAAAGTCTGTCATAAGTAAATTTCATTAAATTATTAGACACTAAATCCTCAATACCTGAGTGATTTTAGATTACTTGTTTGAGAACTGGTTGCTTTGACGTTGACCAACCGTCGCACCGTAAAAGGAGGCTATAAAGGCAACGCTCAGGTAATCACCTATCAAACGAAGTCTAATCTCAAGATCGCAAGATTGGGATTGTCCTCCCATAAATCGGGATGAGATGCTTAAAAGTTGTACAAGGCCACTCGGAGAGCTAGAAACTGTGAAATGCATGGCCGTGCTCGGATGAATCATAGGCTATAATTATCTGTTTATTTGATCAGTTGAACTCTGAAACCGAGGAACACCTCTGGACATAATAAGGATGACAACTCTTACCTTATGTTCAAGAGCAAGCATCGAGCGACAAAGGAATTAGGAAATGCACACTTGTCCCTAAGGACAAGTGGGAGACTGAAGGAATAATGCCCTTGGTCCAAGTATGCATTCTATGTTAAGTCTAATAAATGCGGTTCAGTATTAATTAACAAGTTAATAATTCAGTGAGATCAAGTGAGCTGAATGCCTAGCTAGAGGCCGCTTCAGTTCAAGTGGAATTAAATGATATTAATCCACAGCTTACTCTTGACTGAACCCGTAGGGTCACACAAATAGTACGTAAACGGATCAAGTATTTAATGGCATTAAATACTCCATCTATGAATATTCGGAACCGACGGATCTTGGTTTCAGTGGGAGCTAAGATCGTCACAGGCAAGAAATGAATACTCCGGAAACGATGATATTGCCAGAAACGGAAATATGGATCGTATCGGAAATATGAATATTATCCAAGTCGTAGATGTTGCCGGAAACGGAAACATGGTACGTATCGGAAAATATTATTGGAAATGGAAATATTACCAGAATCGGAAATATTACCGGAAACGGAAATATTGTCAGAATCGGAAATATTGCCGGAATCGGAAAATAATTCCGGAAACGGAAATATTAAATATTTGTTCGAAACGGAAATTAATTCCGGAATCGGAAATATTAAATATTGTTCGTATCGGAAATAGATTCCGGAAATGGAAATTTAATCGGAAGCGTATCGTACGAATTAGCATCGGACGAGGCTTGCCGGACGAAGGCCCAGCACGAAGCCGGGGCCATCGCCCAGCAAGCATGCGCGCCACAAGCCCAGCCAAGGCAGCGCCCAGGCCTACCGCAAGGCAGGCCCAGCGCGCGCCAAGGGCCACGGCTACGTGGGCCGTGCTACGCGGGCTGCTGCTCGCACGCGCATGGGCAGCCCTTGTGGCTGCCGTGTGTGTGTGAGTTTGTGCTCATGCGTGATTCCTGAATCTACAAGAGTCAGTGTATGATTAAATTTCTATTCCTAATTGGATAAATTAATTAAATAGAATTCATGTAGGATTCTAATTCCAATTAATTCGTATCCTACTAGGATTACGATTCCTTTTCCATAACTCTATAAATAAAGGCCTAGGGGTCATAATTTATACACAAGTTTCAAAGTATTCAAAAGTGAGTTTTTTGAGAGAAAATTAAAACACACATCTTGCTCAAAAGTGCCGAAATTTTCTAGTACTTTAAGGGCGATTCTAGTTGGTCAATCTTAAGGCGGATCCGGACGTGCTGTGGACTATCTACGGAGGGACGACACTTGGAGTCCTAAAAGACTTGTTCTTGTTCGGTTCGGGCGCAGCTAGGGAGGGCACGCAACAAAGAGTATGCATCTAAATTATGCTATATGATTATGTGTAAATAATATGTTGTCCTGGGTTAATGGTTGTTTCCGCATGATTTATGTAATGTCATATGTATCATAACCTAACATCCCTAACCGTCTTCTGCGATGGCATAACTGTATCCCTGGAAATGTAAATCGGTCTACCCGTAGAGGACAGACCCGTAAGGTCAGTGTAATCCTCAGGGGTAATAGTCATCTCCCCCCACGGGAAGTGGAAAGTGTTGATGGTATCCCACCACCACTCCAGAAGCAGGCGCACAAACCGCCTAGATTCGTTAGGTCCCACGACCTCCCTAAAGACGCACACCATCGGGTACAGGTGTAGACACCTACTTTTGTCCCCATTCCCGAAAGGGAAAGGTTCGATGATGAAAGCATAAATCTCCACTTGACAACGCATCTCCTATAAAATAAACGAATCTCACCCTTTTCATTTCACCCGAAACCTGCTATTTATGGAAACCTGCTAAAAATAGTAACTGCCGTAAAAGGTAGCTTCTAAAAGTGGCAAATCATAAAGGATAGAAACCTGTCAGAATTAGGTGTTGCATTCCAACATAAATCCTAAATGAGATAGAAAACTGCGAGAATCCTATTCCTAATATGATTCGGAAATAAGAGTTACGTATTAATTAAAATCCTAATGAGCCTAGAGTTCGTAACGGGCCCAGACGCATTCCGTCATAAAATTGATACGTGCTAAAAGACTCGATTAAGTCTCAAACTCTACGGATTTCTGGAATCTGAATCTGACTAAAGAAAACAGCCCAGACCCTATTTTCAACGCCTGGCTCTGGGCGCCGAAATCTTCGGCGCCCAGGCCTGGGCGCTGAAAATACCTGGGTACGTGTTTTTACCTAATTCTTTGTGGATTAGAACTCTGCAATTCTATCTTTCCACGAACTCTTCCCTATAAATAGACCCCTAAATTCGACGTGAAAAGGACACACAACACACAATTATATTCTGAGTATTGACTCCAACCCTTAGCCTAAGCCTCACGCTGCGAAATTGTTCACGCGTTCTGTCGCAATCGATCCATAAATCGAACAGAACGTATCCTGTCCCATAATTGAGATTCGTTAAATAAAAAGGAGAAATAGCAAAGTCAAAGTGGTTAGTTTTCTGAGAACCGTGACGCACCTCTCAAGGGTGCGTCGTAATGTGTCCATTTTCGATGATTTAATTGCTTTCCTCGCCCTTTTTATGAACTGTTAAACTAACTAAATCTGATTGTTCTATCACGCCTAACAAATATAATATTTTTGGGAAATTGGATTATCATGCTAGGTCCCTTAATACTATTTAAATCAGATAATCACGATCGATCTAGTATTATATGTTGCATATTGCTAAAATCAACTCAGATTAGTTTAATAGTTAACGCATGTCCCTTCAATTATTTATGCTGAGCTAGTAAGGATATCCTGCCTCAGGAGTTATCGACGAGCGAAGTACTCCTCTCGGTAGTTACAGTCCCCCGAACCCTCAATCTCTACCTTGCGGGTGTATGTTGAGAGATCCCCACACCAGGGATCACAAGGGAACCTACGGCCGTCGTGGTCAAACATAATTGCACTCCCTTTATGTCACGATAACCGGGTTTTGTCACTTTTTCTCATTGTTGTTAAAAACTGAATGGCGACTCCTATATTACTAGTCAATTGGGTGTAAACTCATAGGAAATCCAATTACACTTGATTGAATAAAAAGAATCGTCACACCCACGAGGGACGAGGTCACGCATTAGCCTCGCGCTTTTTCGACCCCCTCACAGTGGCGACTCCACTGGGGATAGTGAAGGAAATACTCGTGCTTGTAGGTAATCAAAATAGCCGAAGGGTGAAACGATTCTACCCCGCGTTTATTTCCCCATCAAGTTGGGAAGACCTGAAAATCAGCATATTAATGTGAACGGGCAGAACCGCATAACGAATCTCGACTCCCTCGGGAGTTGGGACTAAGGATACCCTTTTTCCGCCAATAGGGGGGTGCATGTTGCCCACTCGGTACTTGTGCAGGTAGTACACCTATCCCGAACCCAATCGCTCGCTCATTAGGTCCCTCTCGCCTGCATGCCCCCTTGGCTTGCACTTGCGGGTTGGCCTCTTGAGCGAAATTCGTCTGTTGAAGACACTACCTCGACCGGGGCATGTGTTGGATCTACGATAGAAGCGGTACCAAGCCAAACGCAAATAAACTACCCATAGAAGCCTATCATAAACTACGTGGCATATTTAATTTTCAAATCCATGTTTGTAATGTAGTTATGTGTAGCGAAATATGTGATTGTGTGTGACAAACTATCCTAGAAAACCAACGACCTTAAAAATTGCCCAAACATTCATAGAATAATTTGCCAAAGAGTTATACCGAAACACGTGTTCCGCAAACCCGAATGATCGCCACAAAAATAAGCGACGCTCGGGATGGCTTGTAACGAATCCCACAAACGCCGCTACGCGTAAAGGACGTTATTAGGCAAGCACGCAAATCGAAGCCGCAGACAGAAAACGAGAACCAGCCAGGGACGAATTTTCAACGCCCCTGGCTGGGCGCCATAATTTCTCACGCCCACCCCTGGGCGCTGAAGTTGCTGCTTGGCCTTCTGGTCAGGCGAGCAGCCTCGGTGCCCGCGCAAAAGGAAAATACGTAGCACAAAAAATGTTCGTAAAAAAAATTGCTACGAAGGCGTAAGAAAAGCACTCGATTTCAAAAGCGACTCGTAAAAAAAAATTAATAATTCTTTGCGTCGTTGTTAGGCCTCCTACGACGACAATGCTCGGCACTAAAAATCGAACATGCAAATAATTATGAATGTCACACGGGCAAGTGTTTCGAAAATCCAAAGAATGACCAAAAGAAAAAGAAAAAACTAAAAAGTGTACCAATAAAAGAAAGAGCAAAAAACCAATAGAGAAAGTCGAAGTCTAGACTAAGTAATGCTTGAAACTTTGGGAACCTAAACTTTAGCTTATCTTATGCCTAGGACTGGTCCTGCCACTTGGTGCCGATCAGGGAATCAACGGTTAGTGCGTCTCGAAGATACATCGCCAACATCAGGTTTAGTGACTCCAAGCTCCGTCCGTCATCCCTTATTTCAAGGATCTCCGCTTCCCCAACCTCGATTCGCACCTTCAAACATGTCCATCGAAGATTTGCAAGAGCAGATGGCTCAAATGACCCGACTCATGGGCCAACTAAAAATGGAAAATGAAGCTTTAGCGGCTGCGCAAGCCAAAAATGACCTCGATAACGAGAAGAGGATTGAAAAAATGGTCCTACAGCAAACCATGGGGAGCAAATACTTCTCCCTCGATCCTGAACCTTTTCCTGGCAAACTACCAGAAAAGTTCAGTTCATCTGACTTACCAAAGTTCAAGGCCACGGACAACCCCCGTGATCATCTACTGAGCTTTGTGAATGCCATGAACTTGAAAGGCGTGGACAAGTCCATGTACTTACCTGCCTTTCCTTTGTCCTTGGAACCTGTGCCGCTCAAATGGTACTATCACCAGGACCCTAAGATCTTCCCCACTTGGGAAGACTTTGTCAATGTCTTCATCAAGCAATACTCGTCGAACATGGATTTTCAAGTCACCATGCGCGAGCTGGAAGTTCTCTTCCAAAAGAAAAATGAGGGTTTCACGACCTACTTTGCTAGATGGAGGGACCAGGCGGCCCAGCTAATCAATAGGCCTCCCGAAACAGAATTGGTCCAAAAATTCATTGACAACCTGGACCCGGCTTACAGACAACACCTTAGGTACCTGGGACTTGACACTTTCAAAAGAGTTTATGATGTGGGAATAAAGATCGAGGACGACCTCGCCAAAACCATACAAAGAAAACCCACATATAAGAACAACACCTGTAATCGGGGTAACACATCCCAAGCCCAAGAAGTCCATGCTGTAGAAGACACTCCCGCCCGAAGAAGCCCTGGAAGATGGGTCCGAGACCGAAAGTTTGCCCCACTCGGGTCGACTTTGGTACAAGCCTTTGAAAGACTAACCAATCAAGGAAAGTTGAGACCTATAGGCCCCACCCGTGACCCTCCTGTCAAAAGCAAATATTGGGTCAAAGGTACTTACTGCAAATTCCATCAAGGAAATGGGCATGACACTGAAAACTACTGGAATCTAAAACATACGATCCAGGACATGATAGAGGATGAAGTGATACCTCTCCCTAACGTTGGCAAACCCAACAATAACAAGATCCCACTCGGCTCTTGTCACATCTCTCTCGACCAACCAGAGAATTTCGACCCCACGGTGTATATTACACCTCAAGGTGCACCACTCGCTGTGGTCCCTATGGATCGAATCGAGAGGGAAGTGTGCGGTGTGTGGAATGATGATGCTGCAGATATTTACCTATCTCAAGTGTCGGGCCAGGACCTCTTCACTGAAACTTGGCCCGGGTATGCTCTCATTGACACCACCCCTCAGGAGCCCGAGGTCGACAACCTCACCCGATCCGGAAGAATATACCAACCGGATATTCACCCACTTCCTATGGACGACATCCCGGTTAGGCAAACTCCTGAGAATGGACGGCACGCCACCGTCGCAGAAGTCATTGAAAATCCTCTCCTGAAACAACTAAAAAGAACCAAGGCCGAGATTACCATCTAGGATCTTATGTGTACTTCAAAGGAACATCGCGAAAAGCTTATTCGCTCACTTGACCTCATCTCACTACCTACAAATATCACACCTGACTCATTGGTTAGCCATGTCACGAGAGATGCCGGAGAAAAGGCCATAGTTTTCACTGATAAAGACTTACCCAAAGAGGGGGGTGCTCACAATAAAGCCCTTTACCTAGTGGTTGGATGCAAAGCACAAAACATCCCCCTAGCGCTCGTAGATAATGGTTCGGCGGTTAATGTCTGCCCATTGCGAACCGCCCGTTGCTTGGGGCTAGGAAACGATGACTTCCAAACCTCCACGCAAGGGGTACGAGCTTATGATAACTCCCGAAGGCCTGTATTGGGAAAAATCAACCTTACCATACAAACCGGGCATGTGGCACGCACCACGGAGTTTCAAATAATCGACATCAAGCCCACTTTCAACCTCCTCTTGGGGCGACCTTGGCTCCATGACTTAGGAGGTGTGGCTTCTACCTTGCACCAAATGGTTAAACTTAACCATAACGGGGTAATACTAGAAATCCGCGCCCCTCCTCTCGACGTCAGTTGCACTATGGTTGGAACGGCCGAAACTGCAGACGACCTTTACGGGTTTCAAATGGAAGAAATAATCCAGTTCATCGAAGATTATGACCCAGCATTCCTAGACCCGCATGCATCCCGAGTCATCCCTAGAATGTTGTTAGCTCAAGGTTATTTCCTATGAACCCCATTGGGCATAAGGAAGAAGGAATACACATTCCATCCTTTTCCCGTCAAATCTACTCCCTTTGGCTTAGGTTATGAACCAACGGAGGAAGATATTGCTGACCGCCTGTCTAGGCTACGCCTTAACAAAGCCAAACAAACCACCCTCCTTCCCCCATATCAAAGGACCCTTAACGGGATGTTCGTTCGGGAAGGAGAAGAACACCCATGCTGCGATTTCCCTGAACCCTTCGTTCAGGATGGCTTGCTAAAACCCGGATTTGAAATTTTCCATGACTGCCACACCTTGGATGAGGCACCCCACCTCACCAAGACTAAAACAACTGAAATATTGGACAACCAGGCTCTATGGACATTGTTTAACGAATCGAGGCCTATGGAGGACGAGACTGTGATGACTACCCTAGCTTTACAAGATAAAGGTTTCGATCCAACCCGGTTAATCTCTCCTGCATCAACACTAGAAGAGATCGAGAACGGATGGGTGAAGACATACCAGTGGGTCAATGCAAAAGGAATAGAATTCAAGATGAGTACCAGTGAAGGACCGAAGTTTTATGAGACTAAACCCAAGGCTTGAGCCACATAGAGCACTATTAGTAAAAAGCGCCTAGTAGTTCTTTAGATTGGTAGAAAAAATAATAAGACTTTAGATGGTCCTAAGGCCCCTTAGAATATAGGTCAGTTTTATTTCAGTGTGTTTTCCTTACTTTCCGAATCAATAAAGGCGTAATATTTCTCCTAAAAATTTTATTCTAACACTAAATAAGCACCAAATGTACTTGCAAAATACAAAAATAAAGAGGCGGCCCACTCTAGGCCCAACAAACGAAACCCACTCGGTTTTTAAAATAGTGCCATGGGAGCCAATTCCCGAAACCCACAAAATAAACCGCACCATCCCATTCATATCCCCAAAACATAAAAGTAAACCAGTGTAACCATAAAAATCAACCCATACAACCCAAAGAAATAAAAGGAAATCAAAATCCAAAACGAAAGCAAATGTTGCTTAAAAGGGGAATTAATAAAATATAACCCCCACCAATCCTTCAAAAACGACTCGCACCTCAACCCACCTCAAAAGCCTACACAAAGATCTTCATAACTTCCGCACCCTAACTCCATTTTCAAAACTGTTTCGAGTCACGAATAGAAAAAATTAATCCGGACAAAAATGCATTTCACGCTAACAGTCAAAAAAGCCTCCGAATTAGCCTCAAAATTGATATTGAGTTTATAATTGCCTTCCAAATAAAGCACTTACTAAAATCTAAGGACCTAAGATAGTAGGTTTCCGCCAAAGCGAGGTGCTATTTTAGTAGACTTAGATGGTAAGGTATCCCAAAGGAACACGTTGATTGTGGTTGCAAATCAAGCAATATTGGTACATGTTGTGGCAATGAGATAAATTATGGTATTAATTTATTAACCAAGATTAATTTAGAGATTACTATTAATCGGTTTTTCTTACCTAGAATTTTAAAAGAGATAAGTCAAGCCAAAGCATGCTTAAGAATTTAGGACTTTTAGGGTCTTGGAATCGTTTCATTCATTATGGACCGTGTTTGTTTTGCATGAATGAAATGTTTAATGGCTTTAATGATTGTATGAATGCTTTTATTTCAAGTTATTAAAGTATGATAAATGTTTTCTTTGCTAGTTCATTTTGTAGATTTGTAATTCTTCAACTTTATTGCATTCGGATAATAGAACTGCGATATTTCCTCGATCGTTGGTAACTAATTTTGAGAGAAATTCTCAAAGGAAAGGAGACTGAGAGCGTATCTTGGATGCTATTTTCTTATCGTGATCTTCATGATTGTTTTCTAACTAAAACTTGAATGGTAGACCAATTGGACCACATATATTCAGAATACTGGGTAGTTTTGGAATAATGAAGTATTGAGTTAAAGGCTCATGTATAACCAATGGTTAACAACCAATTTTCTTTTGATTCAATGAACTAGACTCATTGGATGTAGTCATTCAAAGTGAATAAAAGAAAGGAACTTTGTAAACGCAACAAAGTAAGAAGATCAAGCAAAGAGTAAAATCTTTTGGACTATAAGAAAATTGCTAGAAAGGATAGGAAACGGAACAAAAGAAATAAATTTAAGATTCAATTTCTACCTAAAAGTTTGCGTTAAAGAGAAACGACTTAGCAAATAAGCTCCTATGGTATTAGATTACCGCTTGAGGTTCTAACTTTAGTTAAGAAATCAAATTCCGGGAGCTAAGTCTGGATATTGACCTACAAGTGGGAAATAAAGAAAAGTTGTGCTACATTAGCTGTAGGGTCATCTGTTTGTTTTAAAGTCTTTCTAAAGGCTGGAACTTAATGGCATTATGTTCCATTAATCATCATAAATAATTTTCTATTTGGACAACGGAAAGACTCGCGTTCAAAGTAAACAAAAACATTCGTTGAGTGTTTATTTGAATGAAATGGTCATTTAAGGGTTGAGTCATATGATTGATAAATAAACAAAGAAATCTCTTCACACTCAAACTTCAGAAGGTTTAAATCAAATATTTTGATTTGTGTTCCACATATCTTTGGCAATGTTATACGACCATATCAACAAGACAACATTCTAAGATTCCATGGCATGGATTTTTGAAAGTTGACTAATTTATGACACATGGGTCTTACTTGTTGAATATGACATATAAATGGACTATTGTTAGAATGTTCTAGACAATTACGTTCATAGACCAAAGATGGATTTTATGACTTACCTATTTCACAAGAATTTGAGAAAATATGACTATATTTACTGAAGGTGAAATATGTGAAATGCTTCAATGCGATTCACAAAAGGGTGTAAAATCAACTTGGCAAGATTTTTGGAACATCTAGACTGGTTCAAGATCATGTTTACATGAGCCAAGAAAGATTATCTAGATTTTTTATATGGCATTATAAAAATCGAAGCTCCATAAGAATATGGTATGTCCAAATGGAGGAATCAAAATCTATTCGATTAATGATAATCACGAGTATTTTCCTATATGGTTTCTAAATGATACTCTCAAGTGACTATCACACTAAACAAAGTTGTCAAAGCTAAGGATAAGATGACATAAGGTTGAACTTTGGTTTAGTAAATCTTGTCAGTATATATATCTAGGGTTGTCAAACCCAGTGGGAGTTAGTGTTTACATCAAACAAACTCAAGAATAAATATATATTTCTTTATGAGCGACTCATAGAAACAAAAGGTATTGATTCTACCA
The DNA here is from genome assembly GCF_020520425.1 of Spinacia oleracea. Lineage (NCBI taxonomy): Eukaryota > Viridiplantae > Streptophyta > Magnoliopsida > Caryophyllales > Amaranthaceae > Spinacia > Spinacia oleracea. The sequence continues at coordinate 49,780,561 of NC_079488.1, forward strand.
CAAATCTAAGAACATATGGTTGTTGCTCTAGATAATTTCTTTTAGGAACCACCTTATTTCCAAAAAGGAAAGTAGGAGAAAAATGACCTCTAAGTGACCTCAAAAGAACTTCGAGTCAAGCAACAAACAAATGTAGGATACTTAGGAGTCTTTGGAGTCTTTGGAAAAGCTCCGTACTTAGAAGCCTTTGGAAGTGCTTCAAGAGAATCCTACTACTCAAAGGACTTGAGTAATGTCTTTATAGACAGTAAAGTTTGATGTTCAATACCTAGGTAAATCGTATACGGAATATAATTCAACCAAGATAGATACATAAATATCTTGAGGATGAAAACTATGAATACTTTGAAATTGCTTCAAAAACATACGAGTTATAGGGCAGCTACGACGAATTAAAAATTCCCAAGTATGGTTTGAGGCCATCAGAAACATTATTATGGTTCGAGGCCATATAAAATGGTTTTAGGCCATTTTATCCGAAATATCTTCATCTTAAAGAATCAAGTCTTTGATTTGGTTGATTTTCATAAAGGGTTCACTCCCATTGGTTGCAAACATGTTTTCGAAACATACAAAGATGATATTGTATACACATACAAAAAGAAAATCTATATTGGTGGTTAAAGATTATAAACAACTTCACGGCTTTGATAATGTTGAAATCTTTTTCACCAAGTCGGAATGCTTGAACTATTTTGGATAAATTTAGCAATCATTGCATATGGAAATATGGCAATTGGAAAATGAAACACCTTCCTCAATTGGACTTGTAGAAAGGAATTGTGTACATCACACAATGTAAAAGTTTTGGATACTAGATAAAAGAGCAAGCTTAAGAAATCTATTCGTAGATTAAAGCATGCAAGTGGGAATTGGACCATATTTTTCAACAAGGGTATTGAGAAATCATAGCTTTGTGAAAATATGGATCATCTTGTAGATGACGATTTTAGTCGGAGCTAAGTCAAGTTTATTGGTTCTATATATATGAGATAAATATCTCTCTATTGAAAATGACATTCAAATTCTAAATGGTTAGATTTGAAAGTATTTGTCAATATTAGAACCATGGCGAAACTTAGAACATACTGGGTTAAAGATCTATTGGATAAGATCTAAAGCGTTGTTTGGATTATGTAAAAGTAATTACTAAATCAAACACAATTGAGAGACTCAAAAGAGACTCTCAACCCATATGAGTAAATCTAAGTAATGAATGTTATAACTAAAGTGTAAAGCTAGGGTGTTATTACTAAAGTTAAACATGAAGGACCTTGAAGAGGAACCTTCACTTTATATCACATGGCTGATGGCAATGCAAAGATTTTAGCAAAATTCGGTATATCGTGAAACTGAATAAGCTAAAGTTACATGGACAGATTTTAAAATGCCAATGGTTTTTGCATTACAATCAATCATGTATACTGTGATATATGGATCGCCAATATAACTCGTAAATGTTGGATTATGACGAGTTTATACCCATCTCTATTGATCTAGATCAAACATCATTAGAATAATAACAAGAACATCCAATATATTTGGACATGTAGGATGAGCACTTGATAAGAGGAAGTGAAGATGAACTAAAGTTTTGATGCTACATGCATAGCTTAAACAAAAGTAGGATCTTGTTGTTAGGAAAACAACAAACATACACGAGCAATTAGGCGTCGTGATTAAAAGGTGGTAACATAGGTTCTAAACCATATGTGTTGCATGGGAAACTGAATCAATGATTAGTTTCCAAGTTCTCATTTGAAAGATGTATCTCCCACATCTTTGTGAACTGGTTGGAGTATTCCAAAAGGGAAGCGTCATTTGCAACTCTACATAATTGAAATGAATTCATTATTGCCTAAGAAAAAAAAAGGGAATTGTTTCTAGTAGGAGTTCTTCAATGAACTCAGGTTGATCACAAGTCTGCTATCTGGATGATTTTCTATTTTGAATATGAGAATCATTCTAACAGCGATGAAAGAATGGATCATTCTATAAACATATTCAAACATCTTTTCATCGTACATTGAAAGGCTTTCGATAGAAAGGATGATAAGAATAGCAAAGTATGATAAACTAAACCTCTGCATCGAATGATATACAACACTCATATGCAGAAATGGAATCAAGTTTGAGTTCCGTGAATGTTTTAAGTATTGGGTGAAAGGCTTATATCCGTAAAATGTTAAATGCTTGATTTTGGGTTAGAGGCCCACAAATTAGTAAGCATTTGGTTTGAACATTTATCATTGAAATTATATTTCATATTTCATTAATCTTGGTTTAGTATTAAATGATGAAGTCCAAGTGATTCAAAAACATTCAAATAGGATGTCAAGATGAATTCTTTGACAAAGAAACACCCATAAGTGAACTTGAATATTGAATCACAAAAGGATCCCTAATCCATGTCATTGAAAGGTTGGACAACCAATGACTAATGAATATTATATTGCAAGTTGATTTATAGTTCAGTTTCTTGAACTAGATGGACTGGATATCAGAAATCATTTGCATAGATACTTATTGGATCTTGTATCGGATTGACCATGAGATCACTTTAAGAGATTAATTTCATGTCATAAGTAGTTCTCGTTAATGGTGATTGGAACCTATTCCTCAGAACCTGAGTAGTTATGGATGCTTGTTTGAGAATTAGTTCGCTTTGATGCTCGTTTAGCATCGCACCCTAAAAGGAGACTATAAAAGTAGTTATTGGGCGTACTATGAATCAAAGTAAGTTGTACATAAGTTACAAGAAGGGATTGTGCTCCTTTATTTGATAGGATATGGTGTTGTTGTTGTACAAGGCCTCTCGGAGAGTTAAATACTGTGAAAATGCATGGTCGTGCTCTGAATGGTTAAGGCTTAACCTTCTGTAAAAGTTTAACAGTTGAAATCATTAATTCGAGAAACACTTATGGACCTAATAAGGATGGCTTGGATCTTACCTTATGTTCAGTAAGTAACACTAAGAGACAAAGGAATCGAAATACATACTTGTCTGAATGATAAGTGGGAGACTGGAGGAAATATGTCATTTACCCAAGGTGCATTAGTCCAATACCAAGGTTCAGATTAATTACGAACAATTAATTCAGTGAGATCAAGTGATCGGAACAGCTGGCTGGAGAAATGCTTCCGATCAGTGAGTTCTAATCTATATTAGGCTCACAGCTTACTCTTGACTGGACCTATAAGTTCACACCATTATCATGTAACAGATCACCAGATTAAATGAATCGGAAATTCATTTAATAGCTTTTCGGGAAGTTAGTTCGGAAAACATAATTATACGATTTAACATTGGATCGTGAAATCGTATATCGTGTTGCGTATATTCTTAAGCTAGGCGAAACGAATAATCGTGTCGTACGAAAACGGATCGTCAAGTACAAAACGATAAATAAATTGTCGAGGGATAATTTAACCGCAATACGAAAAGCAACCCACGAGCCGGAGCGCACAAGTACAAGGCCCATGGGCGTAGCGTGCATGAAAATGTAGCGCTGGCCCATAGGCCTTGCTGCTGTGTGGCGCACGGGGACAAAGCACAAGACAAGCCATAACATGCTAGCGGCCCACGTCCTAGCTAGCTGTGTGCGCATGTAATGCCCTTCGTGGGCTTCCTGGCCGGCCAATGGCCTTAGGCCTTGGTCGGTTGGCTTGCTTACGGTTTCGGTTATTTTAATAACCTAAATACATGTTTTTCCAATACACAATTCAGATTGTACACACAACACTATGAGAAAAGAGAAACCCTAATTTTCTCTTTGCCTCCATGAATGTGTTCTTCCCAAAAGCAAAAATATCTTTAGTGACGTCTAAGCCATTAATCTCAAGACGGAACTAAACGTGTCGGTGAACCAAGTAGAGGAACGCCATTTGGATTTCTTGTTCGTGTTCGTGATTCGTTGAACTAGGAAAAACACGCTATAAACATAAGTATTGCTTGATCTGTACTTTATACATGCTTCCTAGCTTTGGGGTTATTCCGCTATCATGTTATGTATTTAACTGTAAACCCCTACATGAATGTAGCATAACGCATGTCCCATCGTCGTCACAATCGAACTAGTAAGGACCGCTGCGTGGGATAATACTGGGCACTCCCTGTATTAGTAAACGTCCCCCGAATTCTCAATCTTGCTCCGCTGGATGTACGTTGAGGGATCTCCATCCCAGGGATCACAAGGGAACCTATGGCCGTTGTGAGTCAAATATGTTTTCACTTCGGACATATCACGATAACCGGGTTTTGTCAGTTTTCTTAAACTGAATGGCGACTCCTACAGAGTAGTAAAATTAAAAGAGGCTAAAGCCCACAGTTAGTTCCTATTTACTTAATATGTTTGCCACATCTAGAGGGGAAAAGTCGTGCGGGCCGTATACTTTTTCAGAGGCGCCCCATCGTGTTTTTCCACCCCCTCACAAAGGGCGACTGACCAACTCTCCCACAACGGCTATGTAGACAGCAATTGTTACGACAGTAATTAAGTAGGAAGCTTGAGTTATGGGAGGGAGTATTAATGGTTTAATTATACCGTTTCTTTGTACGTTACATCCTCATGTAAGGCAATATAAGGCCACGAATGATTGTTTGTATGATAGAAAATTGCTTCCCTAATATTACATTGTTTTATGCTTAAACATACTGCTCTCACCATCTCGTAATTATCTTGCTCAAACGATTGTTAGCACCTCTCTAAGACAAGTTCAACTCTAAGTAGAATTTATCCAAAACATCAACATCGACTTGTTTTTTGTTAAAATTAATAGAAAACTAATATATTATGTAAATAATATAATTATGTGTTTTTGGGATACCCCCAACCATAGAGGATATAAATGTTACGACATGTCAAATAATAAAATTATTATTAGTCGTCATGTAACTTTTGATGAACATACATTCCCGTTTGCAAAAACCCATACACCACAACCTCATACTTATGACTTCTTGTGAGATGGCCTCCTGACCAACACTACTTGGGCCCAAATCCCACATCCACTTGCCCAATCCCCAACACGCCTTGCTGAATCTGGGGAGAATAGGATGTTGGTGGACTACGGGTCTGTTCAATCAGCCGCGGTCCACCAACCTCCTACCTAGACCAGCGTGGTCAGTCCACCAGAGTCGACCCACCCTTCCAGCCCAGCTCCTGCTTCTGCTTCTCCATATCACGCCACTCCCTCTCCTGATCCTGCCTATCTTTAACCCACTTCTTTGTCCAGCCTAGTAACATCAGCCCAACATGTCTCCCCCACTCCTTTGCAGCAAGCCCATCCTGCCACCAATACCCCCCCTCATCAGGTCGAGCCAAACTCTTCCCCCTCGCCACAAATGACAACGCGGGCTCAACATGGGATTTTTAAGCCCAAAAAGCTTTTTAATCTCCACACCTCGGTTACCAAATCACCTTTGCCTCGTAACCCCATGTTCGCCCTGTCTGACCCGAATTGGAAGTTGGCTATGCTTGATGAATTTGATGCTCTTATTAAAAATAAGACGTGGGAGTTGGTGCCCCGTTCTTCTTATGTTAATGTTATTCGTTGCATGTAGATTTTTTCTCATAAAGAAAAGTCTAATGGTAATTTTGAGAGGCACAAAGCTCGTCTTGTTGGTGATGGCAGGTCTCAACATGTCGGAATTGATTGTGGCGTGTATTGTTCTGAGCATTGCTTTGCCCAAGCAATGGCCTATACATCAATTGGATGTGAATAATGCTTTCTTACATGGTGAACTTAAGGAGACAGTGTATATGCATAAACTATTCTCTTTTCTCTTTTATTTTTGTTGATTTAATGAGTTAATATTCTAATTGATGTTCCTGAATGACACAAAGAATACAAAAGAAGTTTCACTCTTCTTATTGTATTAGGGATAAATATTAGGTAACAGTGAATGACACAAATATTAGGGATAAATTCATTGTTCAATGACCACTTATTAATTTTTCATCTGGGCGACATATTCTTCTCTCTCCCTTTCTCTCTCCCTTTGCCGCTCTAGTCGCTCTTCTTCGCTCTCCCTTTGCCGCTCTAGTCGCTCGTCATCCATAACCTTTAGCATCTGAGCTTTTATCGTTTCAAGCTCAATGGATTTTTGAGACAACTGTTGTTGAGTTTCTTCTAAACATGTTGAGAGTTAAGAATAAAGAGATGGGGTGTATGAGCTAGCACCCCTTCTAGAAGATGATGCATAGTATAGAGCTGCTCCACTCCCCAAGTCCAGGAACCTTTCCCTTCTTTCTCCCACCTACTGTCTCAAAGTAGATTTGATTGGGATCTTTATCAATGCATTTTTCATGGTATCCAGCAACACTTTTTTCGTAGGTTTCCTACAAGAATTAAAATAATTATCACCCATGCATAACAAATATATTAACCCAATTTGCATAACAAATAAGGAACTTTTGTTAAGGAACAAATATGTTAACCAAACTTGCATAACAAAAATTTAAGGTTCATTAAGGAACTTTAAGTCTCTTTTTATCGTTCTCAACTTTGAACTAAGTAACCTAAGAACTCATCTTAATATATTTAAACCTTTCACATGTTTTACGTGGCACATTCAAGGTTTATAAGACTCATTCTAATCTATGTATACACATTTAAGGTTCATTTGGTCGTTATAGGCCATTTATAGCCTAAAATGGCATTTGCGCTTCCAACTTTGAAGTAAAGAACCTAAGCCACCATTTGAAACATTTTACATGTTTTATAAGCTTAGTTTTAACTTTCTAAGACTCATTCCAATATATATATATATATATATATATATATATATATATATATATATATATATATATATATATATATATATATATATATATATATATATATATATATATATATATATGCAGATTTAATGCTCATTGGGTCGTCATAGGTCATATTTAGGCTGAAAGAAGGCATTTTTGCTCCCAATTTTGAACTAAAGAACCTAAGGAATGATTTTAAACTTATTACGTGTTTTATAAGTTTAGTATTAACTTTCTAATACATATTTCAATCTATTAATTCACATTTAAGGCTTATTTGGCCGTTATAGGTCATATTTTGCCTAAAATGGCATTTTCTCGCTCGATTTTGAGCTAAGGAACCTAAGTTATCATTTTAAACCATTTACATGTTTTATGTGGCACATTTAACGTTTCTAAGAACATTCCAATCTATTTATGCACATTTAAGACTTATTTGGTCGATATAGGTCATATTTAGGCTAAAATAAGACATTTTCGCTCCCAATTTTGAACTAAAGAACCTTGGCTAAGTTATCATTTTAAACCATTTTCATGTTAATATTCATAGTTTTAAATTTCCAAGACTCATTCCAATAGTCTACTTAAAGAAAGAAATAACAATAATAGTAAGTTACCTTGATTTGCTTTGCTTTGATACTACTAAGGGACTTTCCCTTTACCCTGTACCTCCTTCGTGTGCGTCTTCAAATATAAATCACCTGCTGTAGGCATCACACTTCCACTTTCCTTTGCCTTATTTACAAGGAATTTCTGTAAGTAATCAAAGTAGTAACATCGTTAAATGAAATTAAGTTACATTATTCAACTTACCATCTTCTTTGCAGCCTCAGTTGTGGAAATGGAATCTTGAAAATGTGAGGGTTTGACTTTGTTGGTCAATGAACCCCCTCTCCTATTTTTCTTAGCCCGCTCAGATCTTTTCATTCATCATCATCATCCACGTACTTTATCATTTATGCATGCACTTCCTTAGTCATTCAATCTGGCTTCCTTCCACCCATCTTTTTTGTGTCCTTGGTAGTGCATGTACTTAACTCAATGAACACAGAGGGCTTGTGCATCTCAATGAACACAGTTGGATGCTCTTTGCAAAATTCAATGAACTCTCCCACCCCCTTGAGAAAGTCGGGCTTAAGGTTGCGCCCATCCAGTCTATCATACATCCAACTACGTTCCCTCCTTTTCATGATAACAAATTCTACACATCTCACAAAAAACATGTTAATAACCAAACTCTACACATCTTACAATAATCATGTTACTAAACCTACTACGTAGTCTAAATAACGCTCGTTGCTTTCTAACTAAGCACTCAAATAATTAATATTGTAACATAGCAACCACACTTATTAATCATATAAAAATCAATAATTTACTTAAACACAAGCCAATACGAATAAAAATCAAAATAAAATGCATTTATTATAATAAATACCTAAACATGCACAAATTCATTCAATACGATTACTTACTACTCAAATTCATTCTCTAAATTATTCGTTGTTTCTCATACACGTACATCGAATTAAATATGGAGGTGCGATATATATAAACCTGAAAGTAATGCTCGGTTGTAGCTTCAAAAGTATATTAATTTCTATGTAAAGTACCAAAAACATCTTACCTCTCTCAAACAAGAAATAAAAAAATATAACTTGCATCTCTTTGCCAAAGAGGTCAGAAATGATATACTTGATGTGTTGCAAGTTACTGGCGGTCGGAAATTAATCCATTTCTTGTAGTTATATGCCTTAGTTGGGTTATTTGGTTACTAATTACGAATGTGCATTAAATGCTACGAAGTACTTCATTTATGGCTTTTTTGGTTGGCAAGGTTTGACACATTATTTGTGACTTGAAAATGAAATAAAGAAAAGGGATTGTGGTTACCTTTTTTCCTGAAAGTGGTTGATCAGGTTTTGTCGTTTGCTCGATTTTGGTGGACCGGCGCCTGGGTTGCTTGAGGTGCCCGATTTTTCGAGCAAATGTATGATTTTGAGTGGAAATGTGGCTTGGAGTAGGATTTTGGCCTCGGAATTTGGAGATTGTACTTTGAATTGAATTTGTGTTTGGAATTTGAATTTTGAACAAATGTCCGGGATTGAAAAACGGACCCGGGTGGATTTTTTGGAAATTTGAATTGGGGTTAGAAAATATTGGGGCATGGAATTAGGAATAGAATTGAATTTTAGAAATATAACTTTTTCCTTAGCAAATCGGTGCCTCCGCTCGAAATTTCACAACTAAATAGAGACCGATGGTATTGTCAATGGAAATAAAAAAGACTCGGTTGAATTTTTTGGAAATTTGAATTGAGGTTAGGAAATATTGGAGCATGGAATTAGGAATAGAATTGAATTTAAAAATATAACTTTGTCCTTAGCAAATCGGTGCCTCCGCTCGGAATCACCATTGGAGAAATAAAAACACTTACGAAATATTTTTACACAAATTCTTATTTACAATGGGTGTACAATAAATATTGTACACCGAAGTAAAAGTTAACTCAAAATGCTTAAAAGTTAAGCTTATATATGTAAAAGTTGTCTATTTTTAAGTGATTGATTTTTTCATTTTAGTAAAACTTATTTCTTCAAAATCACTTATAATGTATAAAATTAATCATTTAATCATTTCTATCAACTTTTTTTTTACTAATATAAAAGTTAAATCAAAACTAGATTAAAGTTACGAGAAAAGGGGTAAAAGTTATCTTGGTGTACAATAAATTTATTGTGCACCTTGTGCGCGCAAGACCTTTTGATATTTTTATGTCTCTATTAAAAGCTTGCCAATAGTGATGCTCTAAAGAGTACTCCATCCGTGATCCATTCCTAAATACTTGCAATTGTTTGACCTACACATCTGACAAGACATTTAACCACCTTAAAAGCCATGCTACAGAAGTTTACAAGATGAACTACAACTGGCAGATTACAATAATTTGTGGGTAAAACGGTTGTTGGTATGGTCAAGAAACAGTACTGTTAAAATTGTGTATCTTCTATATATATAATCCGCTATATCTCGTAGCAGGTTATCAGTTCACCATATTAGCTCCTACTACTGCGGAACTTTTATTTAAGATTACACTGCAACGAGTAGTTACACTAACCTTTACAAAAATCTATCCTGCAAAATTCCCCACCCCTTGAACAAACAAGTCCTATACTACAGATTTATTCATCTGATATCACTCATACCACCAACACTAACAGTACTCAGGCTTTATAAACAGACCGTGAATGAGGTGCCTTCAAGCAGAGTAAGGTATCCTTATACCCATTCTTGGGGCTAACCACGATCTATGTGGATCGGGATCTACATAAGAATGCACAAGAAATTGAACTGCTTCTTCATCTATCAATTCCCTAGCCCATCCAACCCGTTTTGATTGACTGCATCCAGGTCCAAAACACCTTCATTATTCACAAAACACAAACATGTCAATTTGTTGGTTTAGCATTAAAAGAGGGAGCAGAACATTGCAGATATATTATTCCATGAAAAAAAAAAAGAACATTGCAGATATGACTAGTCTCTAGCTACTGTTTGTTGATGCACAGCCAACAAAATCCCCACCCAAGAAGTATCTCTTTTCGAGATTAGTATCTCTTTTCGAGATTTGAGGGAAGAAGGGTCTACAGGAAATGAATGGGGAGACCATTAAGAGAAGGTTAAATATTTTACAGTTGTATTCTGGCAAAATAAGCTATCTTCAGGAACGTATCCTATTTTTGTACTGAATTAAGTGTAAGGGAAGGGCATAATAGGTAGTGAGTGATATTAGATAGAAGACAAATTAGGTAGGTCTAGTAGAGTGGTTTATATATTGGCACATTAGGTTATGGGAGGGGAGTGAACAATTTGGTAAAGCTTAGGCTTTGGAGAGTGGTGAACTCAAGTCACTAAACCTGGAGATTGGTTGCCTCAAGTCACAACCTTTTGTATCCGTTTTGGTGTTCATCACCTTTCAAGCAAATTAATATAATTCTGCTACTAATTTTCTGCTCAAAATTATCAGTTCATCTCACTTGGTTTCAGAGCGGACGATTCTAGGAGATTAAAGTTCATCAAAATTTCTATTATTTAAAAAATAAATAAATAATAAAAAATCAAAAATGGAGTTCGTCGGAGAAGGTGCAGCACAGCGAATGCACATGTGGGTTAGAGAGGGGTAAGCATATATTTCGAGCAAGAGAGACCGCGGGATTTCAGATCTCGAAGAGGAGCGGCAAATTCAACAAGAGCTCCAAATTCATAAGTTTAACGGGATAGATTTGAATGTGTTGATCCTGCAATTGAAAGATTTCTTCGATTATTTTTTCAGTTAAATGAAGAGGATAAGTTGAAGGTTGCCATCATAGGACTCCTCGGCGATGCGCGGCGGTGGTTCGAACGAGAACACCAGCGATGGCCGTTCTATGGCTGGTAGGAATTGAAAGCCTTAGTTTTAAAAAGCGCGGAAGCGAAAAAGAAATAATAAAATTCCAAAAGTTCAGAAAAGATGAAGAAAATATGGAGAGAAAAAAAAGAGTAATCGAAAAGATGAAAAAAAAATTCAGAATGCGACTGGAGAAATCCGGCGAGAAGGCTAGAGAATCCGGCTACGAGAGAAAATTGCACTAGAGTTTTCAAAAAACCCCAAATATTCGCTTTTTAAAAAGAAAAATTCACGTGATACTTTAAAAAAGAAGATTAGATCACATGGCTTTTTTTTCTATAAAAAAGAAGGGTATGTTGTGCCAAGATGCAAAGACTACAAGAAGCGTAAAAGCGCTAGGAAGCGCAAGCGCGCGCTTCCTGTATGTCGCTAGGCTTCGGCTGGCATAATCGTTCTGTTGTGAGCTCCCGAGCTTCCAACACTTTAATCGCGTAATATTTTAAATACCACTTTTCTACCGTTCGAACCACAAAGACAATCCCATCATATCGCAAACCCACGTTGCATACCCTTCCACCCACAATTACACCCAAATATCCTTTTCAATTTCCCCAATTCACAGCCTTCCAACTCCAAGTCAAATACCCAAACCATATTTCCACCTCATAACAACCTCACTGGTCTCTTCTATGTACCACCAAGGTTAGTACAAGAACTCACTAGTGAGGAGCTTGACCGTGAATGGAAACCGGGCATCAATTTCAATTTCAAACTGAATGTCAAAGTCCATTCGTTCATAGCTATTAGGACTTGCCAGTGAGGAGCTAGAGCCTAGAGCGCCGGTGGAGGCCTGGCAATAGTTTTCAGAATGGAACTCAGAATCGCCATCGCCGGGAATCAAGTGTTGATTACTACCCACCTTGAGGATAAGGTGGAAGTTTAAGGGGTCGGTATTGTAATGAATTAAGTGTAAGTGAAGGGCATAATAGGTAGTGAGTGATATTAGGTAGAAGACAAATTAGGTAGGTCTAGTAGAGTGGTTATAAATGTTGGCACATTAGGTTATGGGAGGGGTTTGGAGAATTTGTTAAAGCTCTTTGGGGAGTGGTGGCCTCAAGCCACTACCTTTTGTATCCTTTTGGTGTTCATCATCTTTCAAGCTAATTAATATAATTCTACCATTAATTTTCTGCTCAAAATTATCAGTCCATCTCAGGTTTACCCTACAGCTTCAAGGATCGACCCTTATTATTCAAATCCAAAAATTAAAGGGTTACTCCAACCATCCCTAAATAAACTTCATATTTCTATTAAGATTGTCCCAAATTGAATTGTTTACTTTTATTAATTTAGCAAGTTCGTTAACTATTACATTGTTGTGGAGGATAGGAATTTTTTTTTAGACTTAGTAATTGTTAAAATCTCTCCTACTAAATGCGTCATACATATTTAAGAAACCCCACTACTTTTAAAGATTAGTTTCAATTGAAGTTCTCAGAAGATAACCAATTTAAATGTCTTTTTCCAGCGTTCTATTTTTGAAAAGGATGAAAATTCACAATAAAACTTATGCATGGGGCTATAATTCCATCTAGTTAATTTATGTAAGGCAGTTGGTTCATACAACGCTCGTCAAAGTTTACAGTTTGATGTCTGAGCAGAATTCACTGCCTTTCTTTTTTTCCTAACAAATTGTTTTGATATGCATTTAGGAAGGATAGGGAGGGAAGGAGAACCCGATTTCCTTTGTTTTGGATAACATAGATTGAGATGGAAAGGAAGGGGACCAAAAAAATTCTGAAGTTGAAGACAATTCACGCACGCCCTTCAACAATGGAGGAAGTAGCCATTGAAACATAGCTCGAAAAAACCTGACCCACCAAATTTTTACCCTCCCACGGTCCCACCTTTAAAATGTCTCGCCGCCAGTAACTTGCAACACATCAACCCAGCCCTCCTATTTGGATGACGTATGCAAGGAGAAAGATGAACAGGTTAAAGGTGCACACAGTACAGTGGGGGGGGGGGGGACGGACAATTTGGCAGAAGAGGAGAACCACCCTCCATAGTGGATGCAGCCTATATTCCTCATTAAGGCTCTTGTCCTACTGCAGCAGCCATTTTTTCCTAGTTAATTGGTTGAATGCCTTTTTCTTATATGTAGTTTGTAGTTAAAAAGAGAGAAAAGTAGAGAAGGAGCTTATCTTGAATATTGTTGGAATAGTTTTGGGGAGAGAAAGGACCTCACGAATGTCCTGAGTTGTAACTCTAGCTTTATGCTTTATCAATCTACAAATCATTCAACCTTTCCTCAATTCTGAGTTTTTACTGTTTTATCGAGTAAATCTTGGGAAGCAAGAAACTGATTTCCTTGCATAACTCCATCGACATCAAAGTCATGACACCGAACCAAACCGACTTCGACCAAGAAAATATGGGTGTTAATTGCACCAAAGTAAATATGGCAGTGGACGAGAAAGGGAATTGTTTGTCTTTTCCTTATCATTAACCCTTATGTTTCCATTTTCCTTCAAAATCTTTCCAATTTTGGAGAGATTTATTTGTCAAGGGGGAGACATTTCTTCCATTTCCCCCTCCACACTTTGCTAGTGAATCAAAGGATAATACTCCCTTCCCTCTTCCTCCAAATCCAATTAGTAAAAGGTACAGCCGGTTGCATGTAGAATTGTAGATCTACATACAATCGGGTCATTTTGGTATATTTTTAACCACTCAAAAAGCACAAATTTTATAGTTTAAAAACACATTTTTACAACTTAAAAAACACGTTCATTTTAAAAGAACATACTGTGAATAAAAAAATATATATTATCAAAAGGGATGTTGTTAACCATTAAGGGACTTCAAATCTACACTTCAATAAATTGGGATTCTCAAATTTGAGCGCAAAAGATTTGAGAAGATATGTAGATTGTTGTTGGTTGTTCACCTCTTAGGTTTAGGTTTTTTCTTAATTGGAAGAAGGTACTCCGTATTATAGTATTTGAAAAAACGTATGTGCTTTTTACCGTAAAAGTGTGCTTTTAAAATAAAAAATGTGCTTTTTACCGTAAAAGTGTGCTTTTAAAATTAAAAATGTGCTTTTTGAGGGATTAAAAATATAAATCGGTCGTGTTGCATGTAGCCCTACATACAACCGGGTGTACCTTCTAATTATGGTAAAATTGAACAAACTAAGCTCACGTGTATATAAAAGCGTGCATCCAATGATAACATCATTTACTTTTACTAAATACTAAAGTAATCACCAAAGGAATTTCTGAAGTACACGTGTCGCTCTATCAGAAAATATTTTCTGCATAAATTTTAAAAAATAAAATTAACAAATTTAAGCTGATTTTATGTAATAACTTAAAAGATAAGCATGAAATAATTATTTTTTAAAATTAAAAAAAAAAACATTAATAAGCTTAAATCTGTTAAACGTGAATATAAGTCAGGATTTGTTAACATGAAATCTTTTACTACTTTTTAAAATTAAAGATAAAATCATTTTTCTTTTAATAAATGAAAAAAAGTGAAAGCATAAATAAATTATGGTCTGTTAAACGTGAAGATAAGTCAAGAATTTGTTAAAATATAATCTTTTACTACTTTGTTACAAGAAAGATAAAATCCCTGAATACAAAAAAAGTTAATAAAAGATCAAAGTTTGTTACTCTATAATAAACGTGTAAAATAAGGAGTTAAATTTTAAATTTAGCTTATATTTTGAATTTAAAAAAATAATCTGTGTTTTTTTACGTGTACTACTATATAAATGATAGATAAGAGAAAACACTACAGCATCGTTTCCAGAACAATAATCACTCCGTAAGGATCATCATGGCGTCAAAATTAAATTTCGTTGCGGATATCACTCCATTGAAAGAATCATGGAGTATTCAAACTAGAGTAATTCAACTCTCGAAAACCCTTTAACTTGTGTTTTTCTCTTGATGTTAGGAAGTATTTGGGAAAAGTACTATGGTTTATATTGTTAGTAATGTTGTTGGGCCCTTAGCTCTTTGCACCGAGGTACAAATCACTAAGTCTAGAATATCCTTTAATTGAATTTTGTTATTTTTATTTGGTTATACATTATCTTCTTTTTAATTCATAATTTCTTACTCATGTTCTTTCAGAAATGCATCCTCTACTTTAAATAATGATGTCAATAAAGTTCCTACTATCTACGTTTCAAAATGATCTTTACGCTTTCCGTTTTAGTCTGTTTCATAATGTTCTTACAATTCTCTTTATTTTATTTTTGGACATGAAAGTTTACCATCTTACTCCTCTTACCCCACAACATTTACAACTTTCCAATCACTTTCTCTTAATTTTCTTACACTAACCCACCTTTCTACCCATTTACCATATTTTATCAATATTTTGTTATATTCACCCACCTTTGTACACACTTTTCCTATTTGTCTTAATATTTGTGCAAATAGTAACCGTAAAGATCATTTTAAAACGGAGGTAGTATATGATACATGAACGTATAAAAAGATTAAAGATAATAAACATCCGTGCATGGCACGAGTTCCGAACTAGTCATTAATGCTAAACAGAGGCACACAAACATGTAGCAAGTAAATAGAGATACCTGTACTCATAAAAGCAAGCACTTCTTTCATTCTCACATTTTCCCCAATTATGCCAACCCTCATGCCTAACGCATTGGTCCATGTAAGTGTATGCATACACCACCCTTCCAAAAGGTCCCCACGGCCGTCCAAGATATGAATAGGATGTCTTCCCATTGCCGGTGATCACACATCTGCAAAAGAAAGTTGCACATTGTAGCCTTTGTTGTAGACTGGAAGTAATGAAGTAGCTATGAGAAGAAAACACGTATACTGCAAGATCTGCAGGAAGTGGAGCATTTGAACTAAAATTGCAAGCTTAAGGTCCAATATGATGCTTGGTTAAAAATGAGAACCATTCCAATTCTACTGTCAGTAAATTTTATTTCATCTAAACAATTGAAGTTTGAACTCCAATGTCCATTTCCGATGGAGCCAAAGATTCATTTGTTATTTTGGCTGTGGGATGTAATGGACTAAATCAAAATGGTTCTTAAAACCTCTTCGCTTCCTTTCCATGAAGTATAAGATGGTCGTCCCGTTGTCGTCCCGTTATCGCTTTTGGGTCAATTGGAAACAACCTCTCTGCAATTGCAGGGGTAAGGTTGCGTACACCCGACCCCCCCTTACCCCGCTTCTTGCGGGAGCCTCTTTGAGGCAATGGGGTAATGATAATATATATATATATAATTGAAGTTTGAACTCCAACTTCTACTGCTGAATTTTGGGAAGCTGGAAATCGGACATGTGAGTTCAACTCATCACTCATGGAATGGAAGTTGAAGTTAAGCTATCTATTAAACTTTTATTCAAAACTGAAAACTTAGAAAAAGATTGCTCTGAAAAGATATGAAGTAATCTCTAATAGAGGAAACTAATACTTCGTACATTGAAATTTTTTAGTTCAGCACATTCTGAGAGCCTATTTCTAATAGTCAATAATTATGGGTAAAGAATAAGATTCTACCATTCTTACCAAGATATATGCTACGTATGCTACAAGCTTACAACTTTTTCTTATTGCAGAAATATGTATAGTATAGCAATCATAGTTTTAGTACAGTAGGAAAGTTGTAACACAAAAGCAAGTGGCAAATGGAGTAACTCAGTTTATAACTTATATCATAAATACTAAAATCCCATCCTCTACAAGTCATGGGCTGCTATCCATCCGGAGTACGATTTCCACAATTTTGCCTTATTACATAATTCTAACAAATTATGGCAAGCACAAATACAACTTATGTTACACAAATACAACTCAAAGAAAAAGGAGCAGAAGAACAAGAGGAAAGGGGGGAAAAATTACCATGTAAAAGCAAAAGGGATTCATAATATCAGCTGTTAAGCTATGTTAAATTTACAGAACCCCGGCGACAGGGAACTTCGCTCCTCCCATATTGATGATACAAAAATTAAAAAATTAACCAACAAGACTGTAGCAATTCATCATTGATCCTAAAGAACAGAAAAGGATACAGACCAATAACATAACAAGAGGATGGAGGTATAGAAGTGCATAGATCAAATGCTATGAGAAAGTGGCATACAATTGTTTAACTAACGTCAAAGATTTCAAAACGGGGGTGAAAGGAAATATAACAATCTGAAGGAGATAAGATGCGAAAATAAGCCAGCTCCAGCCATAAAGTGAAGGTATATGCAACTTAAGTACTTAACCCAAGACAAGAAACTTATAATGTACGTATATTTTATTCAATTTCTAAGTTTGTAACATAAATTTAAATGGCTGGTAATCTTTGGATGAATCTTCTCAATACCTTAGAAAAACATAACCGGAGCTCTCTTGAGATGATTTCCTGCTTTGTGCAGTAATAAAACCCTCCGACTTGCAGTGAATATGACAATGCTCCAACAATGCAGTACTATTCCCGAAGATAAAGTCTACGCTTCCTTCAATATAGCAGTCTCTTAAATACTGCTTCCCATAATGCAAATACAACGTATCCTGAGAGAAAACATAAAAGGGGAAATAAACTCTTCTTGGTTACCCTCAGTCCTCAAGTAACCATAAAAGAGATAAGATAAGAAAATCTTCGGAAGCAGAAATGCGAATCAGAATCATATTTAATCAATAGTCCACCTTGCTCATACTTTTTTGTACTTAGGCTTAACCAAAGAAATATATTAATAACTTAATCAGCTATAGACCTATAGCTCATGAGCGTGACGCCGTGACCCTAACCGTAAGCCAATTACCAGGAAGCATACCACAGTATCCAACACTAGACACGGAACTTAAGACTTACTCATCTGATAGAGGAGAAACAATTTAGTTAGAACCCTAACCGTATGCCAACACGAGATATTTTCTAATTATGACTGTCAAACTGATTATTTATCCGTGCAAGACATCATTCTGGCAAATGCTAGTAAAAGAAGATCAGTATTTCTTTTATTCACCACCACACTTAATAAATGAACTGAATTCTGACATGCAACCAATGTAACAATGACGGGGCAGTTCAAATAATGTGATCAACTCTTCATCTGAATAACCAAATA
The DNA here is from genome assembly GCF_020520425.1 of Spinacia oleracea. NCBI lineage: Eukaryota > Viridiplantae > Streptophyta > Magnoliopsida > Caryophyllales > Amaranthaceae > Spinacia > Spinacia oleracea. Next base: position 49,798,830 of record NC_079488.1, read on the forward strand.
TTCTTACAAATTACAGTTCAGTTACAACAAAAGATAGCAATATGTACCTGCCACCCTAAGAACCTGCAATTGTAAAACGCACAACGGTCAGCAGTTACCCTAAGTGCCACCGCTTGTCCTGATCCCTACAAAAATCATTTCCCATAGAAACATATGAAATAAAATGGGGATTCCAAATCAATAACTGTTATTGATGAATAGTATAAATCACATTGCAAAATCGTAAATAAATAGACTTTCAAGAAATACAATTAACTTCAATTTTTATTCATTGAAGCTCACATTTTATTCTGTTAACTTCAATTATGTTCTGTTAACCTTAACTTTTATTCATTTTATTCACTTTTTTCGTTTTTTTTTATTTCCACCTTTTTTTAGTTTTCCTACCAATTTAATTACAAAAATGTCATGTTATTTGCACTATCTAAAAATAACTGTACGGGGTGTCCTACCGGCACCACCTGGTACCGGCAGAACTCCCCGTACGTAAACTTAACCTGCAGGTAACCTGGTCATCTTAGGTAAATATCCTCTACCGGCATTTCTGCGAGACAGCCTACCGGCATTATCATGGAGACAACCAGCCAAGGGTCACTATCAACAGGTCGCTATCTAACCACAAGGGACCTACCAGATCGTACCCTTGGATTGGTCTATATAAGGAGCACCTCATTTATTGCTATGAGGTACACAAACACTTAAACACACTTCTTTCTTACTCTCTAATCATTTCTTAATCATCTCTTAATCTCTCAGTAATCTTACTTAAGCATCGGAGGGGGGATCCTCGAACCACCCCCGAGGCTAGTTAATCCATTCTGTTGTGCAGATATCAACCGGCAATCTCGACAGGAATCCAGTATCCCACAGTCAGCTGTTCTCATTCCACACCCGGAACAATTGGCGCTAGAAGGAGGGGACCTTATCCCTTGAAACGGTAGAACAGTCAGCATGGATTTCTCACAGAAAGACGGTAAAAAATCAAAGAAAAGTCAAGAAAAAGCAACAACCCCACAACCGGCGACAACCTCCAAGTTCCAACCCTCACTTCTAAACCCCGTCCATCCGTCACAAGCACAATCAGTTATCAGCCCAATAACAAAAAACACCTCGATACCGGCACAAAGGGAATTTACAGTGGAGGACGATGAGGAGTTAGAAATAGAAAGCCCTGCCAGAGAGCAACCGAAAACTCCGCTGGAACAGACGCTGCAGGAACGCCTGTCTCCCCTGTCGGAAGTATTCACGGGAGAGCAATTGAAAACACTGTCAGCGGTGATGGCCGCTTTGTCAGAACTACCAGCCTCGCAGCAGCCAGGATCAGTCAGCAGTCTAAGAAAGACCAGGCCGACGGTTCCCCAGTTACCTGTTAGGGATCTCCTAACCGCCCTGAATCAAGAAAACACCCCAGAAAAAAGAAAGCGCTCGGATCCGGCGGAAACAGAATGGCCGGAAACAGAGCAAGTCCCCATCGTGGAATACGAACGAAGAGCGCCGGTTCTACAGATAGCTAGACGGCAGACAATCCAGCCAAAGGATTCTCCCCTGTGCCGAGAAATCCTAGAAGAAAGGATGGAAAGGATAAAAATCCCGACAGGGAGATACGATGGGACGACAGATCCGGAGGATCACTGCACCACATTCGAACAGCACATGATGTTGTACACTGATTCTGATGCCATGTGGTGCAAAGTGTTCCCATCCACACTCCTAGGAGTTGCAGCGAGCTGGTATAAGGGCATAGAGGCACACTCCATATACAGCTTCCGACAGCTGCAGGCGTCGTTTTTGTCACGATTTGTGAGCAAACAGAAGAGAAAGAAATCATCGGGAGAGTTGATGTCGTTCGCTCAAAGAGATAGAGAGCCGTTAAGGGATTATCTCACCCGCTTTAACAACGAGTCAATCACTATCCCCAATTTGCAGCAGGAAGTTGCCGTTCTGGCTCTTATGAGGGGAATGCAAGAGTGCGAATTCAAGAAATATCTCAGCCGAAAGTCATACACCAATCTGGGTGACGTCCTGCACAAAGCCAACGAGTACATCAGGGGGGATGAAATGATGAAGATCTCCAATGTGGTAGTGGCAACCGGCGGAAATGTCGGGTACAATCCAGGCTATAACCCACAGACGGAAAAAGGAGGAAACAATTTTCATCAGAGCAATAATCAGCAAGGGGCAGGGCAGAGAAACCAGAATAACAGAAATGCCAATCCACAAGGGCAGAGAGGCCGGCAAGACAGAAGGGAGTCCAGAGGACTCTTTGATAACTACACTCCGCTGAATACACCGCGGACGGCAATTTATAACATAAACAACAAGATGGATGGCTGGAGAAGGCCGCCACCAATGCAGAGTAGGGAAAGGAATGTCAAGAAATTCTGTGACTTCCATAATGAGCACGGCCACCTAACAGAGGACTGCAGAGACCTCAAAGACAACATTGAGGATATGGTCAGAAAGGGGTATTTCTCACAGTATAGGGCAAGGCAGGGAAATGGTAACAACAACTCGGTGGGAGGAAACCCTACCAATTCATACCGGCCACAACAGCAAAATCAACAACAATACCCTAGAATCGAGCAACCATATCAGCCGCCTAGAATCGAGCAAAAACAGCCGGAAACCAGTGCCAGAGCAGAACAGAGGGATGGCGGGAAAAAACCACCCGTGTATGTAATTTCTGGCGGCCCAGTCCACGGAGGGACAATAAGCGGCGCCAGTAGAAGCTTGGAGGAACACAGGCACATGGTAAACTTTCATAACACAAGAGTGTGGCCTAACCCACCCAGCATACCAGTGATGACATTCTCGGAATCGGATTGCAGAGGCATCATTTTCCCGCATGATGACCCACTAGTTCTTACAATTGATATAGCAAATGCCGATGTGAACAGAGTACTGGTAGACGGCGGCAGCTCAGCAAACATCATCTTCTGGGAAGCTTTCAAACAATTGCACATACCAGAGGACGAACTTCAAAGGGTAAACTACCCAGTAATCGGTTTCTCAGGATCTACAGTGTACCCAGAGGGTAGTATAAGGCTGCCGGTGAAAATCGGAGAAGGATCCGAAATGCGAGATCTCATGGTGGATTTCCTAATCATTAAAGTGCCAGCGGCCTACAATGTGATCATCGGTCGTCCATTCATACATGACGTGCAGGCGGTAGTCTCCACCTATCACTTGACAATGATATATATGTCGAACCTGGAAAGGCCGGCAAAGATAAGGGGAAGTCAGTTGGCGGCAAGGTCCTGTTACTTGACCGCTTTGAGAACACCGGGAAGAATGGTCCCAGAAGTGAACTTGACTACTGAACCGGCAAGGCAAGAGATACACTTGACTACTAAGCCGGCAAGGCAAGAACAACTGTCAAAAAGAAAGAACCGCACAAAAAGGGGTCGAACCGACCTAAACATGGAACACTTTGATGAAAGGCCGGTATCAGCACCAAGACCAATGCCAGATGGTCTGACAGAAAATATCGAGCTGGAGGCTGGAAACATGGATAGAACAGTCGTGATCGGTACGGAAATGGGGAGTGACATGAAGGTCAACCTCATAAGCTTGCTGAGAGAGCACGCTGACATCTTCGCATTCTCGGCGGATGAGATGCCTGGTATCGATCCAGAGATAATGGTTCACCGATTAAACGCCGACAGAAATGTTAGGCCTGTACGGCAGAAAAAACGTAATTTCTCCACGGAAAAAATGACAGCAATACAAGAAGAGGTGGATAAACTTCTGGCGGCAGGTTTCATTGAGCCATGTGACTACCCCGAATGGTTGGCAAACGTGGTAATGGTAAAAAAGTCAAGTGGGTCATGGAGAATGTGCGTAGATTTCACCAACCTTAACAGAGCATGTCCGAAAGATTTCTACCCCCTGCCACGGATTGATAGGCTGGTAGACTCCACTAGCGGTCACGCAATGCTCAGTTTCCTAGATGCTTTCTCAGGGTATCATCAGGTCAGCCTGCATAAATCAGATAGGAAGAAGGCGGCCTTTATCACAGATGCAGGAGTTTTCTGTTATAAGGCGATGCCGTTCGGGTTGAAAAATGCAGGGGCAACATATCAAAGGCTGGTTGACAAGGTGTTTGCCGACCAAAAAGGCAGAAACGTGGAGGTCTATGTAGATGACTCTATCGTAAAAAGCCGGAAGGAGGAGGATCATGTTAGCGACCTCCGAGAAACTTTTGAAACTTTGAGAAAATACAGGATGAAATTAAACCCAAAAAAATGCGTCTTCGGAGTAAGGTCGGGAAAATTCCTGGGTTTCTTGGTCAGCGAGCGTGGCATAGACGCCAACCCTGAAAAAGTAGAAGCAATCATCAGTCTGCCGCAACCCAAGAGCATAAAAGACATACAGCGGCTGACAGGAAAAATGGCCGCCTTAAACAGATTTGTGAGCAAGTCGGCAGATAAGCAAATGCCCTTCTTCACAACCCTGAGGCAAAACAAGAAGTTCAAATGGGGGCCGGCAGAGCAAGAGGCCTTTGAAGCTCTAAAAAGTCACTTAAAAAACCTGCCAACAATAGCAAGGGCAAAAGAGGGCGGCAAATTACAACTGTACATATCGGCGTCGCCAAAGACAGTTGCAGCAGTACTGGTAGCCGAAACAGAAAACAAAGGGCAGCAGCCGGTATATTTTGTGAGCCATGTGCTAAACGGCCCAGAAACAAGGTACACGTTGGTGGAAAAAATGGCATATGCAGTCCTCATCGCGGCTAGAAAGTTAAGACCATACTTTGATGCGCATACAATCGAAGTGCTAACAAACTTTCCTCTCGAAAAAGCCATCAGCAAGCTAGATACATCACGCCGGTTGCTAAAATGGGCAATAGAGTTGTCCGAGTTTGACTTGGAATTCCGGCCAAGAACTGCAATCAAAGCCCAGGCATTGGCGGACTTCATAGTTGAAGCGTCATACCAAGAGGATGAAGTACAAGCTGAAGTATGGGATGTGTCAGTGGATGGTTCAGCTGCACAGACAGGCAGTGGGGCTGGAATAATCATGAAATCGCCAGCAGGAGACATTTTTGAGTATGCTATAAAGTTTACGTTTAACGCGTCAAATAACGAAGCAGAATACGAGGCAGCAATTGCCGGCATCCAAATGTGCCTCGCAGCAGATGCCAAAAGAGTAATACTGACAACAGACTCCCAGCTGGTAGCAAGTCAATTCAGCGGAGAATATGAGGCCAAAGAACCTTCGATGGTCAAATACCTGGAGAAGTTGAGGTCGGTGTCGGCTCAGCTAGAGAAATTCAGCATTAATCTGGTACCCCGAGCAGAGAACACACTGGCAGACGCCCTATCAAAGTTAGCAAGTTCAAATGTCGCTGACTTGAAAAGAACAGTCATGATGGAAGTCATGAATAAGCGAAGTACGGAGTCGGAGATAATACGGGTCATGGCCATCACAACCACCTCAGAATGGTACGATAATATCCAAACATACATACAGACTGGAGCCCTACCAGCAGATTTTGCAGAGGCCAAAAAGACAAGAAGGGACTCGGCTTGGTACATCATCCTGTGGGGACGGTTGTACAAAAAGTCATTTAGCCTGCCATTCTTAAGGTGCCTGACAGCATTCGAGTCAGCAAGGCTGATCGAAGAGATGCACGAAGGAACATGTGGAAACCATGCCGGTGGAAAACCCCTTGCCATCATCTGTCAAAGGCAAGGCTATTACTGGCCAACAATGTTAGAAGATTGTCGAGCTTATGTAAAAAAGTGCGAGAAATGTCAAAAGTTTTCAGCTGTAATAAACTTGCCGGCCAATGATTTGATGCCCATTCTGAACCCAATCCCATTCGCACAATGGGGAATGGATATTGTTGGACCATTCCCAATGGCGGCTGGAGGGCGCAAGTTCTTGATAGTAGCAGTGGACTACTTCACCAAGTGGATAGAAGCAGAGCCGGTAGCAAAAATAACGGCAAACCAGGTGAAAAAATTCATATGGAAAAATATAATAACGAGATTCGGGCTGCCGCAGGCAATAGTTTTTTATCATGGATCACAGTTTGATTGTGCACCCATACAATGCTTCCTGGGATTGTACAGAGTAAAGTTAGCTCACTCATCAGTATGTCACCCACAGAGCAATGGGCAAGCAGAGGCGGCGAATAAGCAAATCCTGGCTGCTCTGAAAAAGAAACTAGAGGACTGTAAAGGCAAATGGGCAGATCTTATGCCAGAAATTCTGTGGTGCAACAGAACTGCTATCAAGGAGGCTACCGGCGAGAGTCCGTTCAAATTGAGCTTCGGGTCTGAGGCTGTCATACCGGCAGAAATGGCTCTGCCAACCATGCGAATCCAGCACTACGATGAGGAGAGAAACGATCAGCTGCTGCGACACCAGTTGGATTTCATGCCAGAAATCCGCATGAAAGCAGAAGTAAGTTCGACAGCATATAAAAGCAGAATGAGCAGAGCATACAACAAGAAAGTGAAGCATCGGCCTCTAGGAGTGGGAGACCTGGTACTGCGGAGAACGGCGGCAACAGGAAAAGGAAATGCTCAAGGAAAGCTGACAGCCAATTGGGAAGGACCATACCAGATATGGGAGGAAATAGTCCCTGGATCATACCGGTTAATGCAAATGGATGGTACCGCGCTCAAAAACTCCTGGAACGCCAGTACTCTGAGAAAGTACTATGTTTGAAAAACTATAATGATCATGTATGAGCAGACTGATTGCAATAGCAGTCCGCATTTTGCTGTTATGTATAATTAGGGCGGTCCTCAAATACGGCCAGTCCATAAATGAAGGAAGAAAAAAGCAAAAAACAAACGCGGCACAAATCAACACACAAAGGTAATGTATGGATGTGATCAGTAACAGTAAAGAAAATAAATGCCGTCTGGGCACTTTACTGTGAAGCGTAGCAGTCCATAATAAAGTTGTTGTGATTAGTAGCTTTGGAGAAAATAAATGCCGTTAAGGGGCACTCCATTGTGAAGCGTAGCATTCAACGAAGTGTATGGATGTGATCAGTAACAGTAAAGAAAATAAATGCCGTCTGGGCACTTTACTGTGAAGCGTAGCAGTCCATAATAAAGTTGTTGTGATTAGTAGCTTTGGAGAAAATAAATGCCGTTAAGGGGCACTCCATTGTGAAGCGTAGCATTCAACGAAGTGTATGGATGTGATCAGTAACAGTAAAGAAAATAAATGTCGTCTGGGCACTTTACTGTGAAGCGTAGCAGTCCATAATAAAGTTGTTGTGATTAGTAGCTTTGGAGAAAATAAATGCCGTTAAGGGGCACTCCATTGTGAAGCGTAGCATTCAACGAAGTGTATGGATGTGATCAGTAACAGTAAAGAAAATAAATGCCGTCTGGGCACTTTACTGTGAAGCGTAGCAGTCCATAATAAAGTTTTTTGTGATTAGTAGCTTTGGAGAAAATAAATGCCGTTAAGGGGCACTCCATTGTGAAGCGTAGCATTCAACGAAGTGTATGGATGTGATCAGTAACAGTAAAGAAAATAAATGCCGTCTGGGCACTTTACTGTAAAGCGTAGCAGTCCATAATAAAGTTGTTGTGATTAGTAGCTTTGGAGAAAATAAATGCCGTTAAGGGGCACTCCATTGTGAAGCGTAGCATTCAACGAAGTGTATGGTGTGACTAGTAGCCGTACAGAAAATAAATGCCGTTTGGGCACTTGTACTGCGAAGCGTAGCAACCCATAATAATTTGTTGTAATTAAAAGTGTTAGAAAAAATAAACGATGTCAAGATGCACTCCATTTCGAAACATAACAATTATTTCGGAGTGTATCATTTCAACAAGATAGAAATATAGAAAGGCCGTCAACAAATAAGAGTTCATGCTAATAAAATGGAAGTATCATACACAAAACGAAGTAAACATACAATCAAAAAACTACTTGTTATAAATGCATGGTTACAGCAGAAAAAACACTAAAAACCGACAGCCATCACCAAAAAATCTTGCGAAGTGATTAGCTGATCACAAGGCACAAAAGATGTCGATTAAAACCGACACCCCTACAATAAAACGATGTTCTAAGATATGTTACATCAACAATAAGTGCCCTAACAGCATCTGGCAAAAAGTCAAAAGCCAACCGCCTAAGCTAAAAAACCCTAACATGTACGAGGCCGGCTGGGAAAAGTAGAGGATCCGCAAGAAGAGGAGGGTGATGACTGCCAAGACCGTCAAACGACATGCTCATCACCAGACCAGTAGGCATCTTCTGGAACTTGCAAGGGGGGCAAGGTTTTTTGATTGGCATTGCAAATCACAGCCTCGGGTAGCTCCTGAGGCTCAAAGCCGGTAGCAACCTTGTACAGCTCCTTCTCCTCATACCCAGCCTCAAATTCTTGCCACCCATCCTCATCCAGCTTCTTCACATGGCAAACGACCCGATGAGCAGCGCACCAACCACCGTTATGGCGCAGAGTAATAATATCATTAAACCAGTCAGACTGGAGAAGCTTATCAACAGCCCTCTTGGCGGCAGTCTTCTTCACCACAGGCAAACTCTGGTTAAGATCAGTCAGCTCCTCAGTCAGACCGTCTGCCCTCTCAGTTTCAGCCTTCAGCTTCGGCTCAACCTCTTCCAGCCTTCGGTTCGCCGCCTCCAAATTCGAAGAAGCACTCTCCAACTTCTTCTCGTTAATCTTCAAAGCAGATTCAGCCGCCTCAGCCCGCTTCTTCAGCTCGGCAATATCAATGTTATTCTGCGTCAGCTGCATCTGGTTCCAACGATAGACATAGTACAAATCCATGCTGGATTGAACAGCCTAAGAAAAAAAAAAAAAAAAAAAAAACATGTAGCAAGTGAGTAATCAAAAAATGGCCGGATAGAAAGTTGTAGCAAACTAAGCAAGAAATACCTTGTACAAATCGTTGAAATGCTGAGCAGCAGGGGCGTCAATCTGACCCTGTGGCCTGTCAGCAGGAGTAATCAGATCCCGAAAAGCACGATAGCCCAAATCCCCACCGTCCTTAGCAGAATCCGTCGCCACCGACTCCCCACACAGCAGATCAATGTTTGGGTAGAACTGATCGGTGGGTTCGCCGCCAAAAGACCCGAACCATGATTTCATTGCTTCCGGGATCTTAAAGGGGGTATCCTCAATCCAACCGCCGGTACGAAGCGGCAGATGATAATTCAGTCGAGAATCACCAGACTTGTTCTCGCTGCGACTGACGGGAGGCATACTAGAGTTACCACCGGTAACAGCAGCAGAAGTAGCTTGCCGGTGGAAGTCCTCAATAAAACCGCCGACAATACCCTCGTCCAAAATCTCAATAGAAGCTGGTGGAGACGGCTGCGCCTGAAGGGCGGTATCAGTAGTTTTCTTGGCGGCAGACTCCAAGACCGGCTCATTTGCCTCGTGATCGGCGTAAGCATCATCCTCACCAGTGGCCCTTGCCCTCTTAGTCGGATTAGACCGATTGGAATTAAGAGACGACCTTTTTCGGCGGGTTCCACCTCGGCCTGTTGGATTGGATTGCATTGTGGATGAAGGCGGAGCTTGAGAAACAACGACAGAGGAGGATTTGGATTTGCAGGCAGCACTCACACGATTCTTTGCAACAGTGGCAGTAGAGCGACGAGATGAAGCTCGGGTCGAATACGTTGATATGGTGTCGTACTTTCCCTTAGGCGGCGGAGGCTGCGTGCACACAGGTCGCCAATTCTCGTCAAAACCGAGAATTTCTCTATCCAATGTTTTAGTACCTGCAAAGACAAGGACTCAATTAAAACCGGCAAGAAACTTATGCAATACACAAAGCTGTAAATAGCAATAATAAGTACATCCCATTCGGCTGAAAATATGTTTACCAAAGCAGTGGGTGTTGCAAAGGCCGACAGCGGACAAGGGCTGATTACCCAAAATATAATAGGCATTAGGGAGCCAATTTCGATTAACAGCCTGTTTTTTGCTGAGGCCGACATCTAAAATGTCACACGCCAAATAATCAAAAGCCTTTCTCTCCCGCCGGCCCAAACCACGCTGGTCATACTGCTCCATTCGAGGCCGGGGTTTAGAAAATGTCCGTCGGAGCAAAAAGCCGTCAGGAACTTGAACGAAGTAAAAGCGATCCTGCCAATCTTTACAGCTCGACAAAGGAGGATGCACAGTCTTTCTCTTCGTTGCGCTATACGCCGACATCCACCCCGTCTCTCCATCCTTCTTCAACCATAACAGCCGCTTGAACAAATTCAACGTCAGCGGCCATTGTTTAAACAAACACAACCAGACATATGAGATAACAGTTCTGATGGTAGTAGGGGTAACTTGGGCCAAGCAGACGTTCCAGGCCCGGAATATTTTCTCAACAAAGGGGTGCAGAGGAAAGCGAAGCCCAAAATCGAAATGCTTCGCATACACAGCAATATGGCCGGGAGGACAGTCGAATATAGTTGCACCTTCATCCGGCACTACCAGCTTATACTCAGCCGGCAATCCAAGAAAAGTCCCTCCATGAACCACATGATTCTTCTTTATGATCAGATCGCGCCAAGACGTCAAAATCGCGGTTGTGCGAGGAAGACTTTTTAAAGGAGGGAGTTCTTCTTTCCTATGAACATCCGTGGAGTCGTCGGTAAAATAAAGCTGTTCTTTAGCCTCATCCGCAAGAACTTCAGCGACTATCACGTCGGCCGGATCGTCATCATCTGAACCAATACCGTCGTCTCCAATGTCTGCGTCATCCCTACCAGAAACGCCAGCATCTTCACCATCATCACCCCCATGAGCATCAACACCCTTGCCGGCGGAATCCTCAAAGATGGAATCACCATCGGAGTATTCGCCGGTAGCCATATCAATATCATCATTAACAGGCTCTTTACCAGGGCGGCGGCCACTAGTGCTAGCCGGTTGTTCGGAAGCCATCCTATCAGCCTGACCAAAAGAAACACCGAAGTTGCCAGTATTAGTTCCATACTGCCCGTGGCCACTGCCGGTGGAATTCAAGAATTCCTGGTAATCACGAATATAATACCGCACCGAAAGGGGAGAAACATCTAAAGCAGGCTCAGAAGCTGGAATAGGATGCTCGCGAGACCTCACTTCCCGTATCATTCGAGCCCGCAGATGATGTAGGGCATAACAACGCTCTCTCTCAGCCTGATTCAAACCCTCAGCATAAACCTCACGAATGGCAGCCCGTCTTAAATTAGATTGAGAACACGGCTCCTCCCGGGCCCAACTACAATTACTCTCTTGAGGAACACTCCAACCGGTAAACCCAGAAGGCTGAGAAGAAGGGTTGTCCCCACCCACATTTTTGGTCATTTTGTTTTAAAGGCGGCGGATAATTAAAAACAAGAAAAAAATTTGACACCACAGAAATGCAAAAACAAAAATATATGTATAGCAAAGAGTAGCAAAATAGAGGGGTGGGTACCTACTGTTTTTTCTGGAGTTTGAAAGACAAATGAAGCACGCGAAAGAGAAAAACAGGGAGAACCTACAAAAACACAGAAACGAAAGAAAATCAAGCACAAAAATAAGAGAGGGAGAAAAACCCGAAATTCGGTAACAACGAAAAAGGAGGCTAATAAACCTTGGAAAATTCAAACCACAACAACAGCAAAAGCTTGAGAATCAAACAGCAACAAATTTCAGCGAAAAACCCAGGGGAAGAGAGAGAAAAAGGTCGGAAGTTCAAGAATAAAGTGGGTGAAATGAAAAATCTCGAAGAGGTTAAGGCCTTTTATTGGTAAAAGGGGGGTATGCAAAACGTCACGACCCGTAAGTTAAGCAGTTAAAAGGTCAGTTACATTCAGAATCAACGACCCAGATTAAGCGCAAAAAATAAGGCACAGGATGAAGGCCACGTGGAGGAACGTGGCTAGCAATCTCCCGCCACTTGTAAGGGAAAAATTCGAAAAGCGGTAGTCATCTGAAGTATTCCCAAGGGGGCTAGTCGTCCAAATCTTTTTCAAGGGGGCTAGTCGTCCAAACGGCAATTTCAAGGGGGCTAGTCGTCCAAATCTTTTTCAAGGGGGCTAGTCGTCCAAACGGCAATTTCAAGGGGGCTAGTCGTCCAAATCTTTTTCAAGGGGGCTAGTCGTCCAAACGGCAATTTCAAGGGGGCTAGTCGTCCAAATCTTTTTCAAGGGGGCTAGTCGTCCAAACGGCAATTTCAAGGGGGCTAGTCGTCCAAATCTTTTTCAAGGGGGCTAGTCGTCCAAACGGCAATTTCAAGGGGGCTAGTCGTCCAAATCTTTTTCAAGGGGGCTAGTCGTCCAAACGGCAATTTCAAGGGAGCTAGTCGTCCAAATCTTTTTCAAGGGGGCTAGTCGTCAAAATCTTTTTCCAAGGGGGCCAGTCGTCCAAATATTTTTTCCAAAAAGGACCTAGCAACAAAGTTATTCATTCAGAGCGAAGGCAGTCGTCAAACTGTTCGCGGTCTTTTCTCATAAACACTCGCAACGCAGTCAGCACCTGCGCTTCACTCTGAGGGGGCTAGTTGTACCACCAGGTATCAAAATAATACTTATTTTTTCCCATTAAACTCAGAGCAAGCGCAACAATGATCATATATGCGCTTACTCTGAGGGGGCTAGTTGTACGGGGTGTCCTACCGGCACCACCTGGTACCGGCAGAACTCCCCGTACGTAAACTTAACCTGCAGGTAACCTGGTCATCTTAGGTAAATATCCTCTACCGGCATTTCTGCGAGACAGCCTACCGGCATTATCATGGAGACAACCAGCCAAGGGTCACTATCAACAGGTCGCTATCTAACCACAAGGGACCTACCAGATCGTACCCTTGGATTGGTCTATATAAGGAGCACCTCATTTATTGCTATGAGGTACACAAACACTTAAACACACTTCTTTCTTACTCTCTAATCATTTCTTAATCATCTCTTAATCTCTCAGTAATCTTACTTAAGCATCGGAGGGGGGATCCTCGAACCACCCCCGAGGCTAGTTAATCCATTCTGTTGTGCAGATATCAACCGGCAATCTCGACAGGAATCCAGTATCCCACAGTCAGCTGTTCTCATTCCACACCCGGAACAATAACCATTATTGATATATACTTACTCTCCAAATTGACCCTGTATATGTAATTCGACAAACCAAACTCTAACAAAACATAACACTCTAACAAACCTAATTCCTCACATGAAATCACATGTAAGGAGAAAATGTGGGAAGGTGCACGGGGCTTTGGGGTGTGATGTGCTGCCCAAAACTAGTTTCGAAACTTAACCCTCCAACCTCACTACAAAGAAAACATCAATTTCAATTATATACATCCACGATTAAATCATGCTTCCAAAATAAAAACCTAACAAAATTACAATAGTTCGAAAAATAATTCACCTGAGGTGCAGAATTCTCAAATGTAACATTCTCTGCTATAAAATCCTCCCCTTCCACAATCACAGTCCCACAGCCAAATGTTCCTGTTCCGATCAACCTCGATGCCTGCAAAAACAAATCATCAAAATTTCTAAATAGAATACAATCCCAAAAAAGAAATTAGTAAAAACAGAAAAACGTCAGGAAAAAAACCTGGTGATGGTCAATTTTAGTGGCAGTATTGTTCCAGGTAAGAACAGTTTCTTCAGGAGATAACCCAGCAAAAGTAATGAAGTTCTTGGTTTTAGGTACGTACACCGGCTGTCTGTAAACCCCAGGAGACAGACGAATGATGGTTCTACGCGTGTTACCAAGTGGCACAGCATCAATCGCCTGTTGGACCGTACAATAGTCGCCATTCCCATCCTGCGCAACTGTTATGACTATCGCGGCTGCTACAGCTGCCATTATCTCTCCTCTCCAGCTGGTATTTTTGGATGTTTAAGGGCTGGAATAGAGATACTGCTGCGGAGAGAAAACGCAAAGATACTGGGAAATGGGAAGATGGAGATATGTGATTGTTGTTGTTTTTGGGGAATTTTAGCTTTTTCTTGTCGGGGGTTGATGGAATCAATTACTCGTACTCTTCCACTGAAAACTGCTGGAAATATACGAATAACCCCGGTAGGGTTTTTAGGCTAAACTAGTATAGCAGCCATGCGATGCACGATTTATAATCTAAATATAAATTATTATGAAATTTGACAGACAATTATGATCAATACAGAGTTTATAGATATTCTTTAAATAAAAAATAATTAATAATGGATAAATACAAATTCTTATTTACAAAGGGTGTACAATATTTGTAAAAGTTAACTCAAAATGTGTAAAAGTTAAGCTTATATATGTAAAAGTTATCTATTTTTTAGTGATAAATTTTTTCATTTCAGTAAAAACATATTTCTTCAAAACCACTAATAATGTATAAAATTAATCATATAATCATTTCTATCAACTTTTTTTTACTAATATAAAAGTTAATCAAAATTAGGTTAAAGTTACGAAAATATGGGTAAAAGTTATCTTGGTGTACAATAAATTTATTGTACACCTTGTGCGCGCAAGACCTTTTGATGGATAAATTTGTTATTGCTCATTCGGTGTCTTGCTTATTAAAATAATTAAAACAAATAAAGGTAAATAGATAAAATTATTTTCATTCTCATTAACCATTTGTGTACGTCAAGCATAAAGTTATCTCACCCTCCTTTCAATTCGTTATTAATACTCACTTAATACTCGCACAATCAATCGTCAACCTAGTTACCGGATCACTTTACATCTATCTAGACCAGGTACTTTATTGAGCTAGAGATGACTTTGAGACGGGGCAAGACCTGCACACCAGCACCCACCTACAATTCTCATCTTCATCCCATCCATCCACGATAAGAAAGATACCCCCCTCTCCCAACCCCCGTCTCGAGAGGTACAAATAAAATTCATCACCTCTTCATCACCCCCATTCCCATGTATCCACACCAACCCCTAGACTCGACTTCTTTTTTTTTTGGTAAGAGAGTTTTGAATTTTAAAACTCTATTATACAGCCTCTGAAAATTCGTCTGTCTGATTAGAGTTACTGAGTAAATAAACAAAACATTATAATATGTAAGTTAGATGAAAGATTAGCGGCTCAGGCGGGTACAATCTGAAATCCATCATCGCCCCTTCACCCGCGACAAATACATTTTTTGACCCCATTACCCAATAAACTTTCGTCCATCGCCGCCCACTTGGGGCGGATGCACAAGGAGATCTCCCAAAAAAACCGCCCCACTAACAATCTGACATCCCTATATTCGATAAATAATCCAATTTTCCTTTCAAATAAATTTTAAATATTGACTTAAGTTTATTACGAAGTTTCAAAATAGATTTTATTAGTTATAATTTTGAAAAAATATATATATTTAAAAGTGACACACATAACTAGGATTGGGTGAGTGTTCTTAAATTCGATCAATTTATACTCGCCCCATCACCAAGGTGGTTACATATTATCCTTGTACCCATCCACTAAATATTTCTTCTTGTCAGTCAACATTAGCCAATCATCTATGTTTAACTTTGTCGTCAGACCAATCTAAAACCCAAACTCGCCCCATCATCACGTATGATTCACCATTTACATATATAAATTTTATTTTGCACGAAATTTAGTGATATTGCAATCATTTTCATTAATACATAAAAAGTATTTTGTTATTGCAAACATATTAATAATAAGGAAGCTTAATCATTTAAATCTTACGACTTTGGACATAGTTGATTACGATATATTAGTCAAAACTTTAATCAACATGCACTTAAGACTTCAATAATATAAGCGAATAAATTATTATCCGTACTCCGTATAAAAATATTACGATAATGAGACCTATAAAATGTTTGAGACAACCTTGTTAAATACATTAAATCAATAGTTAACTTTTATTATGCATATCCGTATTAACAAATTATTAAAATATTGATAGTATTATAATAATATAATTGATAGTCCAAGTTAAATTATTATAAGATTTTCTATATTAAAGGAACGTTCGAACATATTCGTACTAAGTATATGACCCAATTTCTAAACAAAGCTTGATAGCACTTACAATTAGTCATTATTTATGTTAGAAGAGAGGTAAATCATAGAGTGGCATTTGCCATCTCTACATCGATTTGTCTCTCTTTTAGCATAGTACATAGTATATAGATTTAAATTAAGAAATTTATGGACATGAGTAAATAAGTAATCCGTTTAATCAATTATTACCATAAGTAAATAGAAGATTTTAGGTAAAATATATAAAAATTATATTAAATGTTTTATATGATAGTCGCCATTCACCAATATTATAAAAGAGGCAAATAAGAGCGGCATTGGTTAGCTCCACATCAAATTACCATACATATGTTTGTTAAAAATTGACTAAAATATAAGTCATTTGTCAACATAAAATATTTGGCGGAGCTTTTTTAAGTAGAGAGGATTACGTGTTAGTCGCGCATCATTTTTCTTGTTTACGACTTCTTCCATCTTTTTTTGGATAAACAACTTTAATTTCACTGTTGTTACAAATAAATTCAACTATTAATATCTTAAATTATCATTTAGTAAAACTTATTAAAAAAAATAGTAGTATTATGTAAGTATTTAGAAAAATCCAACAAAATTCTACGGAGTACATGACTATGTTCATCATAAAATATTAATAATCACAAAAAAACAGAAAAAATAGAGGTATGTGTGAATATAACAGCCAATGTAAAAATCAAATAGTTGCATCTAAAAAATTTAGGAATTACGTAGTAAAATAGTAGATAGATTAGATTATACAAAAAATTGCTCATGTTTAAAAAAGTTACATAATTTTTTTTAAGTAGTACAACATTAATATCAATAGTGGTGATAATTATCGAATTTAGTTGCTAAATATACTACGTACAAAATAGTACAACCAACGACGGTTATAATTATCGCATTTAGTTGTTAAAATGTTATAGATTACTATTGTAATTTTTTTAATATACATTGATATTCATACTTGATTGATTTTCTAATTTATTTGTATTCAAATTATGTAAGTACGAAATACAAATAAATAGACTACTTTTAATTTTTTTTATAAAAGTCATACTACGTACTCCGTACAATGGATTAAATTATTATAAAAATATAATCTTATATTGGTTATATTTGTTACCAAATATAACTTATTATCTTATATTGGTTATATTTGTTACCAAATATAAAAAATATTGCCTAAACATCGCTTTTGTAGTCAAAAATTTCTTATAGTTTTAAAAACTATTCTCTATATATAGATTGAAATCTTTTTTATTTTAAGGAAAAAAGAATCAAATATATTTTTGAGTTAAAAGTTAACAAAAATAATTATAGCATCAAATATTTTTATTTTTATTTTATTTTTTTTAAATATCTATAAGAGAGGCCAATCAAATCAATGAGTGACATTTGTTAGCACCACATTGATTTCCTATCTTTTAGTATATTATATAGATAGATATAGATATAGATAGATATATATGGTTGTTATAAACCGTATAAATTTCAAATACTTATCCTGATATATGCCATGTATGTTTGAATTAGATTATGTGTAGAATTTGATTATGTATCCATATATAGGAAATCCTGTATACAAGTTAGTAAAAATATTTCTAGTAAAAACATTGATGAATCTTTTACTTCTTTATGTATTTTTCCATATTAGTTATGTTACCATAAATAGAGTAAGTTGAATATATATTATGTGATATTATTATGTTGTAAAATATTTGTTGCTTAATTTTATTTTTTTAACTTTATTTTTAATATTAAAAGAGAGGCCAATCAATGAATGACATTTGTCATCACCACATTGATTCCATCTCTTTTAGTATAATAATATAGATTTGCGCTTTTTACCTATTTTTATGCCAATTTTATACATTTTATGCTTATTTTTAGCAACTTATACATGTTGATGCAAATAATAGATTCTCCGCATAAAAAATGTGTTCATTAATAACACAAGCAACTTTAAGTTGGCAAAAAAGTACACATGAATGGCACAAGTACTTCTTTACGTAAGAATAAGTTGAAAACTTTTGAAAAATGGGTGAATTTTCGTGTCACGTTTCGGGACGAAACTTCTTTTAAGAGGGGCAGATTATAATCCCCCGTAAAATTATAAATGTTATTAATACTCCCTCCGTCCCGGAATACTTGACCTGTTTTCCTTATCGGGCCGTCCCTTAATACTTGATCTGTTTCTAAAAATGGAAATATTCTAACAATATTATATTATTTCTCACTCCACCCCTATTAACCCACCTACCCCCTACTCCATACAAAAAATAATTAAAAATCCAACCCCTACTCTCCCCCAACCCCACCTTTTAACCCACCTCCCACTAACTACATTAAAATAATACCCCACTATCAACTACTACCTATTAAATTAAATAAGTCAATTCAAGTCCCTTAAACTCTGTGCCAGTCAAACCGGGTCGAGTATTCCGGGACGGAGGGAGTATATTTTAGCGTATAGTTAATTATATTTAAATAGAAATTACGAATTTTAGAAATAAATATATAATAAACGTATATTTATTTTATTACATTTAAATACTTTAATGATTTATGCAATATAAAATAAAATTTAGAATTCTATGTTGAAAAGAATTTGGATTACAAAAACACGATTGAATTTGGAAAACAATCCTAACCGGTTTTGGATTCAAATACTAAAACTAAATCCTAATCCTAGCCCGAATAGGTGAAGCCCAAAACAAATAAACCCACCACTCTCTTTACTTGTTTCAACATTCACGTAAAACTCAAGCATCTAATTTCACGTGAATTGCAAAATCTCTCAAACCCGTCCTCCTTCCCTTTTCACGACTGCTCCTCCATTGCTGCTACTGCTCACGCTGCCGGACCACCAACCTGTACGGCCACCAGTCCTCCTCCGCCGTCGGTACTCCTTGTTCTCCTCCTTCTCTTGTTCTTTCTTTCTCTTGCTTCGTGTTCTTGCTCTCCTCCTTGTGTTTTCCTGTCTTTCGCACAGCACCACCACCACGCTACCACCAGCGTTCGTGGCCTTGTTTCAGCCATCTCGTTGTCGCCTGACCGTCGTCCCTTTGCACGGTAGTCTCTCTTGTCCCTCCTTTATTCTCTCCTTCGTTTTTCTCTTTCTTTTATTTTCGTTCCCCCTTAATCGTGCTTGTGTCGCACAACCACCACCACCACTCGCTGCCGCCGAGCAGTTCTGCCGCCTCCAGCTGCGCCTCACACACTACTAGAAATTACACTTACAACGACAAATGAATAACGACCAACCAAATAAAATTATCGTTAAAACGTAAATTTGTTCAAAGTTGAGCGCGGGTCATGTAATAATTTTAAATAAAAAACTGAACCATATTTTCTCAAAAACAAATTCGTCTTTAATGTTAAAACTTACCTTCATATTTCAGCCGATTCCGAAACCTAGGTCAGACCTTAAAACTCTTTCAATTTTCTCTCCTCTCAAATTCCAGGTATGGCGATGGTTACAAATTAACCATATATAGTTTTCGAAAATCTTAGTCTTAATCACTCTGTTATTGTCTTGCAAGTATTTGGCGACTCAGCTACGATGGCGACAGGCAACAATGATATCGACACCGACACTACCACGACGGCGATAGGACCAGCTAACCCTTTTGCTACAATGACCGACATAAGCAACTCAAATTTTTACCCTATCGTCCTTATTTATAGAGTATTTATTTGAATCACGTTGTTTTTACATTGCAATTTCAAAAGTTCTCAACTATATTTCAATTAATTTCTCTATTTATGTAAATCTGATGGATAATCGGTTAATTACAAATCAATTACTCTTTCCAATACTTTGATTATCTGTGAAAGAAATTGTGATCATTTTTGTTAACGTGAATGAAGTCTGAGTATTAATCCATGTGTAATTTATTTTGTTTTGATTTCGTAGTTAGTGTTCATGTGTGTAGATTGTTATAGACTATTCGCACTAGTTCAGCTGTTGGGTGATCAATATGCTTAGTACCTTTGAGTTTAGTCATAACACAAAGCCTTAATCCTAATAGGTTCATGTTTTCAGGTTGGTGACTGAGTGTGTGCGGTATGTGTATAAGACTAGGAGAGGCATGCGTCTTGTGTACAATTGGCAGAGTCTTGCAAGCTACTCTGACAGCAAGAAGCTTAGTTTGTGTGTGTATGTGTGAGGCTTGCAGGGGCAGCAGAAACAAGCATGTCGTCTTGTGTACATTATGGTTTGATCTTCTAATATAGCTGTCTAAGATGTCGTATTTTCTCTGGGATTTTTTTGGGGGTAGTTGGGGGTGTTGTTTGACAACCATGATGTTAATTTTTGAATGTTCAATCTCGTTTTTGATATTTTTGTTTAACTTTATTTGGAGCTTTTATGTGTTTGATTTCACTGTACGACGTGCTCATAGACCTTGATTGTTGCTCGTCAGTTGAATTTGGTGTTTATTGGATACTCCCTCCGTATTTATTTAAGAGATACACTTGGCCGGGCACGGGTATTAAGAAGGAGAATTGAATGAAATAAAATAATAAAGCAAGTGGGGTTGGGTAGATATTTTAATAAGTAAACAAGTGGGGACCATGTCATTTTGGTGGGGTGGGAGGTGTGACGGGTTTATGAAATTATTTGTTTAATAGGATGGTGGGTAATGGGGTAAATTAGATGTATTATTTAATTAGATGGTGGGGTTGATAAGTTACTAAAAATGGCAAGTGTATCTCTTAAAGAAATACGGCCGGAAAAGGCAAGTGTATCCCTTAAATAAATACGGAGGGAGTACCTAGTTTCTAATTTGGCATGTGGATTGAACCTTATGAATGCTTCTTCAGTATACGAATCGGGTAAATGGTGGCTGATTGAGATAATGTAGTTCTTTAGTGCGTCTATAACTGTAATGCAATATGAATTCTAGTGCATAAGGAGCTGATTGACAGATAGTCATCATGTTTACTATTTGTGTCCCTTGTTAATAGTGTCTCTGGAGCCTGAAGGTTTTGAAAGGATGCACAGATAACTTGACTGAGGCTCTCATGTTCCTGTCACATTTTGTTGGTGATGTTCACCAGGTTAGTGCCTTTTCTTGAGACAGTGTGACTCTCAGTGACTCAGTGAGGATGCTGATGAAAAAAGCTATCATGATTCATTTACTTAGTTGCATATATTTCATATAGTATTCCTTTCTGTTGGAGTCAAGTCAGCTGTGGGACTATAGTTTGTGCTTCAGATAACCAAACTAAAGTTCAGTATCCTTTTAGCATATAAGCATGTGAATGTAAAATGACTTGTACTGAAATATTTCGAACTATGCGATGCATATTGTCAAGCTATGTAAAATGTATGTATGTCTATTTTTTTGACTGAAAGTGGGCAGTGATACTGAAGCCAGTATTAGGGGTTCACAGCTTTTCCTGATTCTAAGTTCTTACACTATATTAACAAATTCTTCTATTTGCTCTTGCAAGCTGTCTAAGATGGGAAGAAAGGAGTCCGTCGTATATTCGTATGGATAGCAGTATTCATAAGTGGTCATATAGCTTTACTTTACATATCATGGAGTCACTGTAAAATTAATAACAACACCATAGTACGTTATTGAAATTTGAAAGCATCTCTATACACAGTTAAAACGCAATTTGGGAAGACGAGAGGCTTCAAAGATGTGAGACTAAGCTCTTACTTCTCAGTTCTCACACGATTTTGCATCTTCCATAAGAGTTTTACCTTCTGCATTGTTTGTAAACTGTTAGAGCTTTTTGGGAATAACTGCAGGAGGGAAGTAGGAAAGGGAGAAGGAGAAGAAAGGGTGAGATCAAAAAGGAAAAAAATAGTACGAAATAAAGCTTTTTGAATGGATCATAGATGAAAGCTTCGAGGAAATTCAATTCCTCCACTTAATATTTCCCATTACATTCCTAATTATCTTCGAAATTGTGTCTTCCCTTCTCTTTCATTTTGCTGACTACTCTTCAGGTGCCTATAGGCTATAATTAATGATCTAAGTAAGGGAACTGAACAGAATTCACCAGAGTTTAGGGTAGCACTGTGACAGTGAACACCTCAAAACTTTAAGCTATCTATTTCTTATTATAGTTCAAAGAAAAGAATTTACATAACCATTTGTTGCAGAATGAGACATTCACCTGATTTTATATAGGTAACAGTTTCCTTCTTATTGGTGTGTCTAAGTAGGACCGTCTTTTATGTTTTCATCTATATACCATACTTCATGTTGCCGAGTTTGTCTAGTCAATTTCATGTTGCGAAAGTTCTGTTTGAGTAAGGGAATCTCCTCCCCCTTGTTATGAAAAGGGTGTTTTTTGTTCCGTCAATTTCGGAGAAAAGCTATCATGATATGCTAAACTATGGTTTGGATTTTCTTTGTCTGATGAGCTAATCTATGAATTGGTGTGGGATATGCCATAGATGCATAAATGCATATGCTTTAAAAACAGGGAAACCCGTAAAGGATCAGATCACCAGAAAAACAAGTAATAAGTATTATGTAAGCAGGAGTATCAAGTTAATTTAGTTTTCTTTATTTAACCCAATGACAAGTTGATACCAGGAGAAGAATTCATATTTTTTCCCCCTAGGAAATGAATTATTCTTTACATAGCTGGTTCTCATATCTGCTATAGCTCTGATTTCTCATATCTGCTTCTAAGGCTCAAGCAGCTTTCAGGAGGCAACTTTCCATTGGTATTTTCCCTCTTTGTTTCTGAATTACGATTAACAAGTTGTCATTTTTACATTCTTGGAAGGGCCACAAAATCTCTTGTAAACTTTATAGATAGAATACTCTGCATAATTTCTTGTTTTACTCTACAAATTTACTTTTCTTGTTATTAGTGTGATTTTTTGTGCAGGTAGCACATGAGATTTTTAAATCCAATCTCCAGATCGAGTTATAGGTTTTAATGCAGGAATAAAGTTTAAATATACAAGGGACAACAACGTAGTAGAAAAAGAACTCCACCAGAACAAATTTTTTGCATGTCACGTGGAGGAAGTGAAGAGAACAACGAAATGAAGACAATATTACTTTGGTTGAGTTAATGAAAATATTCGAAGATATGTCGGTGTCACAACTTAATGTTGCAATTCCTACTTCACAAGATGATTCTGAAATGTCCAAGTACTTAAAGATGGGAAGTTATCACACTTCATACCGATTTAGAGTCTTTGATTTTTTTTTTTTGAAGTTTAATAACAGGGAATTGTTTAGATATTTCCTCTTTGATCTTTAATGTGGATGTTTGGTTGTTTTGTTGAGTTGTATCATAATTGTTATTGATTTTGTTTAATGAAAATTAAGTTTATTATGTATTTTTGAAATATTGAATAAAATAGCAGGTTTAGCCGGTTAAAACGGCACAATATGTTTGTTATTGTTCAACTACAATTCAAATTTGGTGGTATATTAAATTTCTTTTCGCGTTGATTTAGATGGTCGTTATCCTTTATCTGTTCGATGTTATTGAATGCACAATAACGACAACAAATTGAATCGTCGTAATAAATGAACGTCGAACAAACTATTTTGTCGTTAATAAGGAACGACGGACACATTATTTCGTCGTTAAAAATTCACGACGAACATTATCGTTAAAACCAATAACGTCGGAACCTGTTACGACAAAACCAACGACGGACTTTGTTCGTCGTTAAAGGTTTTAGCGACAACTAGCCTTATAACGACGAAAAAGTTCGTCGTTATAAACCATTTTTCTAGTAGTGACACCTACAACCACCTTCGTTCTCCCTTCCTTTGTGGTTAATTTCTTAAAAACCCTAAAGCTAATCTAATGTTTTAATTATATGTTATTAATTTAATTTATGTTTGGATTGAATTAAATTTATGATTTATTTATGAATTTAAGATTTTAATGTTACACAATTGAATTATTAATTTTCAGATTTCATAAATTGATTGAAACGAGAATTTGAATTAATTAAAGCGGGAATTCTAAGTTTTTAATGGTTTTGGATCATGGTAGAATGATTAGGAATGATTAAAACTATTATTTTTATACTCTAAGCATGATAATTTGGTGTTGGGGAAGTTTTTAAATGAGTTTATATTGCTGGAAATTTAAAGTATGATGTTTTGAGGAGTTTCAACGAATTTCAATCATTAAATTCAATAATTATTATGCTAGGAAGTTAAATATCCAAGTTTTGATATTGGGGAAGGTTCTAAATATGTTTACGATGTATTTAGAATGCTTTATTATTGTTGTGAATGATTAGAAGTTGATTGGGAATCCTTGTTGGTTGTTTTAGGCGGAGAATTCTCTGTAGGCGACTTTTGAAAGTGCTAAAGTGGTCTATCAATTTGTTTACACAAGGTACGTACATACCTGTGTGCTTATGGATGTGTGCTAATATTGAAACCATGTTGAATATGTCTATAAACTTGGTTATGTTGAAATTTACATGTTTAATGTTGTTGGATGAACATGTTGAACGTAGATTTTATTATGAGAATTATAACATGTTAGCATGGATGATTGATGCAAGCATGTCGGTTGGGAACATCATATTATTTTATATATATTGGTTTAGATCGATTGATCGTTGTTCCCTTTTAGCATTTCACTACTTTATGAGGGTCGAGGACCTTGTTTAGTAAGTTGAAACTTTATACCTATATCAAGGGGTTAACCGTTGTTAAAGGAAAGGTTGAATTAATTGGAACGAGTTCTTGATTGATAATTTTGTGATCACTTACTTAATTCCAAGATAAAAACAATTGTGAGTAATTGTTGATTACGTGATTTATGTGATTGATGAGTCATAACAAAGTATTAATTGGTAAATCATGTAAAGTGAAACTGAATAGCAATAGCTTTAGACTGTGCACGTCTGAAGTGACGGACAAACAAGTGTTTGGGTTCATGGTGGTAGCCCATGGCCTTTTCTGAGACCGGATTGATCACCGTGTTCTATTTTATTCAAAAGTTCCTCGATATCGCAGGTCACTGAGGATACGGAGTTGCGCCCGTACCTCGTCTTCCTTAGTGAAGACTTCTGGTTGGACAACTCGGTCCATTGACTATTTCAATTAAAATAATATTAATGATATAAAGGTCTAGTCTAGTCAAGTGTAGTTTTCAAGTTAATATGTTTGGGTCGTCCTTACTTATGCTTTATTAGTATCATGTTTGGAATGTTTATTCATTGATTTAGTATGTAGTACTTAGCTTTGTTGATTACGTGCTTTGTTTGTGTGTGTTGATCATGGCTATGCCTTATTGATCCTGTGATGACCCATTTTGGTGAGTAGTCTCTAAGGATCAATAAGCGTTGCCCATCTACAGGTTTGAAGATGATGCATCATTGGGATCGGGATTAGAGAGCTTGTATTTAGTTTTGATTTGCTAAGTTGCCTTTGGTTTGTTAAATTGGACTTTAAACTTGGCGTACTACCTACATTGACTTTATTTTCGTTGATTGGTTTTGGAATTAACTATGTAGTTGATTATTTATAAACCTAAAGTTAGTTTTATGTTTTCCACTACAAAATTCTGAATAAGCCGTTACGTTTTCACATGGGCGATAATACTTTGATAATTCTCTATAGTTATATTTATAAAAAGGGTTATTCTAGAAAAGGGAGAATTGTCAGGGTGTTACAAAGTGGTATCAGAGCTATAGGTTTTACAGACTTTTCGTGTCTACTTTTTAAATTTTTGGGCGCCTAACTAACTAATTATTTACTTAAAACGAATTTTGTTGAATTAAGCTGCAACTATTAAATTAAATAAATTGAAATATTTTCGTTATTACTTAGAAAAGGTCCGAATCTGTTTTATGTTCAAATTTTATGATTATGTGGTTCAAAATTTTTCGTTTATGTGAATTAAGTTCGTTTTTTTCGAATTTAAATTAATATATTCGAAATTTCTTTTTTTTTTGGTCACTGTTGGCGCTGCTGTAGTACCGTATTTTAAAAAAAAATCGTTATTTTATTTATTCGTTTAATAAAATTATTTCTTACTAATAATTCTTGTTTTATCATTCAAATGCTTCAATGCTTTACTTATTCTGACTTATTATGAGAGTTGGGTAGTATAGGAAAGGGCATATAGAATAGAAGCATTATGTCTGCATTGAATAATTAGTTCAACATAATTGTACTTTCTCTGCTTGCTAATTATTTATGTCTTTCCTATGCTTTACGATTGCTATTTATTTTACTTATTATGTATTATGGGATCGTACGGCAAGTGAGAGTACTAATTACTAACATAAAAACTATGTTTAATTGTTATAGATCACTAACCATGTCTAACATAGAAGAAAATAGAATAGGGAGCCACTCCAACCCTATCGTTCTGAGCGATGATGAAAGTGAAATGGATTACGAGTCTGACATTAATAGTTACACCAGCTACGAACTTACTATGCGTCACGTTTTAAGAACATGAGAACCTGATAGTGATGATGAAGCTCTTCGTGAGTTTGATCGTGCTAGGGGGCAAACTAGGGTCGATATTTATCATGTGGTTTTGAGACCTGATAGTGATACTAAGCCTGAGACTGAGCCTGAGCCTGAGCCTGAACCTGAGCCTGAGCCAAAGGAAGATAATCATTAACCTCAAGGACCACGGAGATCCACAAGGCCAAGAAAACAAGCTTATTATTTTGATATGGAAGATGATGATGAACTTAAATACGAGCTATTTACCCTAGAAGGTTATAACGAATCAAAGGACAAGACTGATAATGTCTCCCTCTAGCCTTTTTTACATATTTAGTTGTCTTTGAGAATAATGTTGGACAATTCGTCTAACAGTAGTTTATGTTTATATCATAGAACCTTTTATTTTATTTTGAGGACAAGTGTGTTGTTAATATTTAGGAATTATTATTAACATTCTTTTGAGGAATAAAAGTTAGATTATTGATTATCCAAAGGATCAAGAGTTTATTTTGGGCGCGCAAAGGGAATGTTTTCTTCTTATATTCTACCTTATTATTTGTGATGATTGAATTTTGTTCCTTGTTCCTCAATTGAATGTCCTTTATGTGAATATCATTCATAAATGATAGAGGGGATTACCTTCGTAAATAATTGTTGCACATTCGTAAATGATTGTTTATTTTTATGTGAATTCTTGATGTTGAGGTGATATTACGTTGCTAGGATACTATTAAGTGATGTTTCGAACCTAAAGTAGAATATATTAATTTGAGGTCGCGCTCTAGGATGACCAACAATAATGACCTAGCTGCTGATATTCGCCTCTTTGCGGAAAGGTTAACCCAGGAAAGAACTGAGCGCCCCGATTCTGCAGGGGACATGTTTGAAAGACTTGCGAACGTTAAGCCCCCATACTTCAAGGGGCAAACAGATCTGACCTTCCTAGAAAACTGGATTGGGGAGTTCGAAAAACTATTTTGGGCGGTAAACTGTCCTGAAAATATGAAAGTAGGTCAAGCTGTCCTTTACTTGAAAGATGAGGCCGACTGTGGTGGAGGGAGAATGAAACTAGGCTAAGTGTTGCTGAGGGGTTTAATTGGGACTCATTTATTGTTGAATTGAGGGGGAAGTTTTATCCTCCTTTCATGAGAAAGCAAAAGGCACGGGAATTCATAAACCTTAGGATGAGGAATATGACAATCGCTGATTACTATAGCAAGTTTATAGCGTTGTCGAGGTTTGCACATGAGGTTGTAGCCAAAGAGGAGCTAAAGGCTCAGAGGTTTGAGCAAGGGTTGACCGATGCCAGCTGGGATTAGGTGGGGAAACCTTTACATCTTTAGACATTGTGTATGGGAAAGCTGCTCATATTTATGGCTTGCAGTCAAGAAGGGACAAGAAAAATGTCGTTGTTGGGGAGAAAAGAAAAGAGTTTAATGCTGGGGAAGTCAAGGGAACTTCAAAAGGAATAGGCATGGAAATGGGAATGGGAATGGACATGGGAATTTTCAAGGGAGAAACAACCAAGGCAATAGCTACAACAATAGGAACCAAGCCGAGAGAGCGTACCACTGCAAGAGATGCAACAATAACCACCCTGGGAAGGACGGTAAGGGAGATTTGGTGACTTGAAACTGAAGGAAATAGTGCCCTTGGTCCAAGTATGCATATAATATTAAGTCTAATAAATGCGGTTCAGTATTAATTAACAAGTTAATAATTCAGTGAGATCAAGTGAGCCGAATGCCTGACTAGAGGCCGCTTCAGTTCAAGTAGAATTAATTATATTAATCCACAGCTTACTCTTGACTGAACCCGTAGGGTCACACAAATAGTACGTAAACGGATCAAGTATTTAATGGCATTAAATACTCCATCTATGGATATTCGGAATCGACGGATCTTGGTTTCAGTGGGAGCTGAGATCGTCACAGGCAAGAAATGAATACTCCGGAAACGATGATATTGCCGGAAACGGAAATATGGATCGTATCAGAAATATAAATATTATCCAAGTCGTAGATGTTGCCGGAAACGGAAACATGGTACGTATCGGAAAATATTATCGGAAATGGAAATATTGCCGGAATCGGAAATATTGCCGGAAACGGAAATATTGTCAGAATCTGAAATATTATCGGAATCGGAAAATAATTCCGGAAACGGAAATATTAAATATTTGTTCGAAACGGAAATTGATTCCGGAATCGGAAATATTAAATATTGTTCGTATCGGAAATAAATTCCGGAATCGGGAATTTAATCGGAAGCGTATCGTACGAATAAGCATCGGACGAGGCCTGCCGGACGAGGGCCCAGCACGAAGCCAGGCCATCGCCCAGCAAGCCAAGCGCGCCACATGAACAGCCAAGGCCACGCCAGGCCCAGCGCAAGGCCAGGCCCAGCAGGCCGTGGCAGCGCGCGCAGCTGCGAGCAGTGGGCTGCGAGCATTGCTGCAGTTCGCATGGGCTTGTAGCTCGCGTGGGCCGAGCGGCCGTGTGGGCTGTGCGCGGGCATGGCCTGCACGCTTGCGGGTCATGCTCGTGTATAGTTTGTGTTCACATACGAAACCTAAAGAGTATAGGATTTGTTTAATAATTAAAATTCCTAATCCTAAAAGATAAATTAATTAAATAAGAATTCTACTAGGATTCTAATTTAATTAATTCGTATCCTAGTAGGATTCGATTACTTATTCCATGGTCTATAAATATGAGTTAATTGCTCATAATTTATATCGAGTATTCAAGTATTAAAAGTGATTTTGAGAGCAAAAATTCAGTCATATAATTGCCTACAATAGCCGAAAATTCTAAGTACCGTAAGGGCGATTCTAGTTGGTCAAGCTTAAGGCGGATCCGGACGTGCTGTGGACTATCTACGGAGGGACGACATTTGGAGTCCTAAAGACTTGTTCTTGTTCGGTTCGGGCGCAGCTAGGGAAGACACGCTACAACATGTATGCATCAATTCTATGCTAAATGATTATGTGAATATAATATGCTTTCCTGGCTTTATGGTTTTTCCGCATGATTTATGAATTGTCATATGTATCATAACCTAACAGTGGTATCACGAGCCTCTTATTATTTTCATAATCTAAATTTCATGAACATGGTTAAATATTACAAATTTGCAAGAATTAAAAGGGGTGATTAATTTTCGTAATTGTTAATTAATTGCAAATTGCGTTTATTTAATTATACGTACGCAATTTTTCGGCAGTTTCTTCGTTACTCATCCAAATCGAGTGATTTTTGTGTCAATTCCGCATGTAAAAGGCATTCTAAAATTGTGACAAAATTTTTTTTTTTCGGCCGAACCCAGAATTCTCAAATTCGAAGCCTAACTATGACTTTCCGGAGGTTTTAGTTTTTCGAATGCAAAATTTCGTAAATTTAAGATGTTAAATTAAATATTTGCGATTCTTGTTGATAAATCTTGAATTTTTGATTGACCTACTGTATATGTTTAACAAGTTTGAATGCCTAGCC
Source organism: Spinacia oleracea (assembly GCF_020520425.1). Taxonomy (NCBI): domain Eukaryota; kingdom Viridiplantae; phylum Streptophyta; class Magnoliopsida; order Caryophyllales; family Amaranthaceae; genus Spinacia; species Spinacia oleracea. The sequence goes on from NC_079488.1 coordinate 49,828,701, forward strand.
TTGTTAATTATGCAATCTAATTTGTAATTATGATTAATTTGTTGAAAATTGGAATAATTTAGAATTAATTTGATTTTCATAATTAGTTATAATTTAATTAGATACCTATGATTAAAAACCACCATAAAAATTGTAAATTTATGTTAAATTTTAAATTTTTATGACCTAGACTTGAATCCATGTTAATCGGAAATCAATTAAATAATAAATTTTCGATTTTTCGCCCTAAAATTAGGAAATTTTGGTATTTACTACCTTAAAAATACACTACTTTTGTATTTACTACCTTATGAAATTTTTATTTTAAATTACTACCTTAAAGTTCCAATTTTTTTTCATTTACTACCACTTTACAGTTTTCTCATTTTAAAACTGGGATATTTCTTTCGTTTCTTAACCGTTTAAAGTGATTCAAAGTTCATTATTTTCCTTTTTCTATAAGGATTTAATTGAGAACGACATTTCAAAATAATTCGTTTGGTGATTCATAAATATTTTAAAGTTTTAAAGATAATATTTAATATGTTTAACCTTTTACAAAATGTTAAAAGCAAGATCCCAATGGAATCGTTACACATAAACGAGAAGAATGGGCTTTGAATCACTTAAAATGATTAAGAAACGAATGAGATATCTCAATTTTAAAATGAGAAAACCGTAAAGTGGTAGTGATTGCAAAAAAAAATCATACTTTAAGGTAGTAATTTATAATAAAAATTTCATAAGGTAGTAAATACAAAAGTGGTGTATTTTTAAGGTAGTAAATACCAAAAAATCCCTAAAATTATGAAATTAATATTATTTATTAATTTGTCATTAATTTTGAAAATAAGTTTTAATTTTTATGCGATTCGCTCATATAACTTGCACGCACAAAGCAATGGACGCTACGTGTTACCCTTAAGGGGTGTTGTATAGTGCGGGCATGCGACGACGAGCAAGGGAGCTCGTCGCCCATGCGGTACGAATGCAGCGAGCAAGGGCATGGTGCACGAGCACAAGGCAGCAGCCCTGCCTTGTGTCGTGGGCTGTGAGCAATGGGCACATGGGCAAGGGCGAGAGCAAGGAGCGAGCAGTCGCGTATGGGCAGCAAGCGTGCTGCGCCACAGCGCGCACTGCCTCGCGCAAGCGTGCGGAGCCTCGCGCGCAGCGAGCACAAGTGCTTGTTGCGACGTGCGACGAGCGTTGCGCCCAGCGATGGCGTGCAGCGTGCTTGTTGCGACGTGCAACGAGCGCTGCACCCAGCGATGGTCAGCAGCATGCTTGTTGCGACGAGCGCTGGCGCGCACCTTGCGATGGGGAGCAGCAGCGATGCGACGCAGCGCATGGGCTGCGCGCACATGGCCAGCGATGGCTGCGTGCGTGTGGCCCATGGGCGTGCGTTGCGTGGGGTTGTTGCGTTGCGATTAGATCGTTTTGAAATTTTAATTTGAAATTTTCAGTTTACGTAATTTTATTTAATTTTAAAATTAATAATTTAAATTATTTTCTTGGATTTTAATTTTGAATATTGTAATTATAATAAATTTTATTTATTCTAATTATTTTACTAAAATTAAAATCATGAATTAATTTAAATACGACTGAAATTAAATTAAATTTCTGGATTCAATTATAAATTTATATGAGCTTTAAATTTTAATTAAATTTGTATGTTTCCGGTTAGACTAGAAATACATTTTTATGTTTAAAATTAGTAAAGCATATGAATTTATTGGTTTAAGTGGGAGCCCTTTTTAGTCATAAACTCTTGATTAGGTCTACAAATCCTTAAGGTTAAAACAACTTGATTAGAATTAATAAGGACTGAATAATTTGTAGATTATTGGTGCCCTTGATTAATTGCTGCAAATGTTTATGTGATGCATAATGTGTTTTACTAACCAGCTATGTGGGCCATTCATGATAATGAATGGGTGAATGGTATATATTGTATATGTACTGTTTTGCAGGTTATGAAGTGACTAGTATGGCCCAAATAGGATAGAAAATATGGTCTGCGTACCATTAATTTGAATGTAATTGGTCTAAAGTACCAAAGTTGTTTTTCAAATTCAAATATGGTCTGCGTACCATCAAATAGTTGTAATTAATTTTAATTATAGCTTATCCTATTTGAAGAAAATGGTGCCTCCCACGGAGATTTTCAAGACGGACTTTGAAGTTGAAGCTTCAAGATGAAGTCGGGCCATACTAGATCACATTTATCTTATGCATGTTTTAAGTTATTTATTGCTTTTAAATATGTCTTAAATATGCATGAGATCAAAGCTTGATTATGTTGCATGATTAAGGATTTTAGTTCACTTAAAATCTAACCAACATAGTAAGAGCCTTAAGTTCCAAACTTAAAAAAAATTGAGTTAAAAGGTGCCATGCCAAAATATACACTTGCTTGGATATCCTTTACATCAATCTAGTAATAGTTTTCGATCAGCGAGGTGTTACTTATTGGTCCTAAAGGGGCAAGGTACACAAATAATTGTGAGTACATGTTAGTTTTGGTGAAACTCAACGATATAAGTAAGGAGTCCTTTTATGTCGTGGCAAAATCGATAGGTTTACCTAATAAGTTCTTAGACGTGCCTATCAACCAAGAATAGTTTCTAGACTATTAGCAAAAGGTTTTTGCTTACCTAAAATGTTTTAGGATTGAGTCGACAAACTGTGCTTAATTCTTCAATGGTTTTAGGATCTTGGAATCATTTTATTCACACCTGCCGGAACAATAAATTCGAATAAAATGTAATAACTTGTTTGAATTGCATGATTGCTTTAATTTTCAAGTTATTATTCATGATAAATGTTTAGACTTTGCATGCTTCAATGTATGTTTTAATTATTGTTTATAATTAAATATCTTGCACTGCGGTAAATCCTTTTAGAAAGGTAACAGTAAATTTCCTCGATTGGTAATGAATCCAAGAACGATTCACGGAAATGAGAGAAAATGAGCAATTTAAAATGTACGTTTCTTATATCGACTTTTATGGTTGTTTTCGAATATCAAAATCGAATGGCAAACCAATTGGTGCTTGTGAATTCAAAATACAATGTAGTTTTGAGATCATAAAGCATTGAGTTTAAACTCTCAGCTTTACCAATGGTGAACAACCTAAAATCTTTGTCCATTTAATTCTCGAATGAGTCTAGTCCCTAGACATTCGAATAGATCGATGCTTAGAGAACTTTAGAAGCTTCTGGTAAGATCATCTAGTTGAAACAAAGTATTCAACATAAATTAAAATGGTAAAGAACCTTGTTGGTGACATTGGACATGTCCAACAAAGTATAAAAGTCAACACTAAAGAATTCAATTCTTAAGACTATAAGAAAGGGTACAAGAAATAGGAAAACAAGGAACAAATGAAAGGAATTTACGATTCCGTTTCTACCTATAAGTTTATGTTTAAAGAGAGTGACCTAGCAATCAAACTTCCTTGGTATCATATACCGCTTGAGGTTCTTACTTCGGTAATAACTTAAACAATGGAAGCTAGGATACACTAATGACCTACAAGTGGGAAATGAAGCATGGCAATGCTACATTAGTTGTAGGGTCAACTAATTTTGTTTTAAGTCCTTTCAAAGGCTGGAACTTAATGGCTATTTTGTTCCATAATCAGCATACCTAAATTTCTGCTTCAAACACAGAAAGACTCACATTCAGAAGAACAAAAACAATGCTTGTTTGTTTGTTTGAATGAAATGGTCATTTACGGGTTGAGTCAATATGCTTGATTAAAACAAACAACTCTTTAAATAAAAACTTTACTAGGTTCAAATCAACCCCTTGATTTGAGTTCCACTATTCTTTGGCGTTGTTGCTTAGACCATATCAACAAGTTAACATTCGTAAGCTCTATTTCGATGGACTTTTGAAAGTTGATTGATTTCTAGATCAATTTAAGACAAGCTAGTCTTACTTGTTGAAAGTAACAAAAGATATGAACTATTGTTAGAACGCCTAGACAATAGAGTTCAAAGCTAAAGAAAGATTTTATGACTTTATTATTTCACATGGATTTGAGTGAATATAGGTTTATTTACTCAAAGTGATATAAATTTGAATCTGTTTGGCTAGTTCAAAGATTCAGAAGTATAAAATCCACTTGGCAAGAAATCATAAAGATCTAGGTTAGATCATGTTGTTGATTACTTATACCAAGAATGATCATCAATAATTGTGTGTTGTAATTTCACGAACTAACTCCATGAGATATGGCATATCTAAGTGGAATGATCGAAGTCAATTAGTACTTGATTCGATCAATGATGAATCATAAAGACTTTTCCTATAATTTCTAAAACAAAATGCTCAACTACCACCAAACTAAACCAAATTCGTCAAAGCTATTGAAAAGTAATTTCAGAATATCTTTTCATAATATATATCTAGAGAGTTGTTAAACTCAGTGGGAGCTCAATGTTTGTTGTTCAACAAACTAAGGCCTAAGTATAGATATATGTTTCATTGTGATTTATTCAAATGAGACACAAGGGTATTGTTTCTACCACGAATTTTTGAGAACATAATGTTTGTTTGCTCGAAATAATGTCCTTTTGGAGATTCGTTTCCAAAATGACAAGTGGGAGAAAATAGACCTCGAAAGTCTTCGAGGCGAACAAAAAACATAAACGGATATTCCGGAGGCTTTTCGAAGTGCTTCAGAAAATCCGAGTTTATTCTTTAAGGACTTTAGAAGTGGCTTTAAAGAATAGACATCTCTTAGAAGACTTCACAAGTGCTTCAAGGAGAACAGAATATTCAAAGGACTTTCAAGTGGCTATTAATATTCTATTTGTTTGATGTTCTATACCCAAGTAGGCATAGAGTTCAAGTCACTGAAACTATGAGATTCTTCTATTAGATAGTGAAGAAACCTACAACTTGCAGTCAAACTATTATCATGTAGATTAATGAGTTTGTGACCTGTAAGAAAGCTATGACGAAACCCAGATTCCCTAAAATGGTTAGAGGCCATATATAGACTCAAATGTTTTAAATGGTTAGAGGCCATAAAACATACTCAATGTTTTGATGACAAAATTGAAATTTTGTTGATTTGCAAGAATAGTTTCACACCTATTGGTTGCAAGTCTGTTTTAAGGATAAAAACCATCAAACATGAAATTGTGTTCACACACAAAGCTAGATTAGTTGCTAAAGGTTACAAGCAAATTCACGGTGTGGATTGTGTTGAAACCTCATGCATAATCTTAATGCTTAAGTCTATAATTCAAGTAATGATTGCATATTGGTACATATGGCAATTGGATGACAAAATGTATTCCTCAATCAAATGTTGGAAGAAAACTATGTACATAGAATGTCATAGGATTTGTGGATCCAAATAATGCTTGAAATGAATGCTAGCTTATGAAATCTAAGTACAGATTTAAGCAAGCAATTGGGAATTGGAAATGTATCTTAGTGAAGCTAATAAGTATTTTAGTTTCATAAAATATAGATATATAAGAAGTTTAGTGGGAGTACATAAAACTTAATTGGTCCTATGCGTATCACACACATATCTCTCTATTATGAAATAACATTCAAATGCTAATAACTTAGGTTTGAAATTATTCATCAATGATGGACCAAGGCGAAACTTAGTACATACTGGGTATTAAGATCTATTTACAAAGATCTTATGATATTGTTTTGGATTAAGTAATGGCATTTACTAAATCAAACACGAAAGACTCCATTGCAGATATTCGATCCATATGAATAGATCTAAGTAATGAATGTTTGAACTATGTATAAGCATTTACTAAGTTAAACATCAAAAGATCTAAGGGAGATTCTTAACCTATATTATGCCCTTGGTCCAAGTATGCATTCAATGTTAAATCTAATAAATGCGGTTCAGTATTAATTAACAAGTTAATAATTCAGTGAGATCAAGTGAGCTGAATGCCTAGCTAGAGGCCGCTTCAGTTCAAGTGGAATTAATGATATTGATCCACAGCTTACTCTTGACTGAACCCGTAGGGTCACACAAATAGTACGTAAACGGATCAAGTATGTAATGGCATTAAATACTCCATCTATGGATATTCGGAATCGACGGATCTTGGTTTCAGTGGGAGCAGAGATCGTCACAAGCAAGTGAATACTCCGGAAACGATGATATTGCCGGAAACGGAAATATGGATCGTATCGGAAATATAAATATTATCCAAGTCGTAGATGTTGCCGGAAACGGAAACATGGTACGTATCGGAAAATATTATCGGAAATGGAAATATTGCCGGAATCGGAAATATTGCCGGAAACAGAAATATTGTCAGAATCGGAAATATTATCGCAATCGGAAAATAATTCCGGAAACGGAAATATTAAATATTTGTTCGAAACGGAAATTAATTCCGGAATCGGAAATATTAAATATTGTTCGTATCGGAAATGAATTCCGGAACTGGGAATTTAATCGGAAGCGTATCGTACGAATAAGCATCGGACGAGGCCTGCCGGACGAAGGCCCAGCACGAAGCCGGGCCATCGCCCAGCAAGCCAAACGCACGCCACACGCCCAACCAAGGCAGCGCCCAGGCCCACCGCAAGGCAGGCCCAGCGCGCGCCAAGGCCACGGCTGTGTGGGCCTCGTGGCGTGGGCTGCTGCTCGCACGTACGCGTATGGGCGGCCCTCGTGGCTGCCGTGTGTGTGTGTGTTTGTGTTCATGCACGATTCCTAAAGCTATTAGGATTTGGTATATGATTAAATTCCTATTCCTAAAAGGATAAATTAATTAATTAGAGTTCTTATAGGATTCTAAGTTTAATTAATTCGTATCCTACTAGGATTCCAATTCCCTTTCCATACCTCAATAAATAAGAGCCTAGGGTCATAATTTATAGATACAATTGAAGTATTCAAAAGGTAAGTTTTTGAAAGAAAAATCAGCCATACACTTGCAAACACAATAGCCGAAATTCCTAGTAACCTTAAGGGCGATTCTAGTTGATCTAACTTGAGGCGGATCCGGACGTACTGTGGACTATCTACGGAGGGACGACATTTGGAGTCCTAAAGACTTGTTCTTGTTCGGTTCGGGCGCAGGTAGGGAGGGCACGCTACAAAGTGTATGCTCCTAAATTATGCTAAATGATTATGTGTAAATAATATGTTTCTTGGCATTAAGGTTTTTCCGCATGATTTATGTTTTGTCATATGTATCATAACCTAACAGATCTCTGCGATGCAAGTGAGGAAATTGGTCAAGAAGGGGTGTGAATTATTTTTCTGTAGTGTCCAGGATGTAAGTAAAGAAGTTGGGTTGAAGATAGAGGATGTCTCCATTGTGAATGAGTTCATAGAAGTATTTTCGAGTGAGATTTTGGGTATGCCACTTGCTAGAGCCCTTGAGTTCACTATAGAGTTAAATCCTAGAACGACACCTATCTCCAAGGCACCTTATAGAATGGCACCTCCAGAAATGAGTGAGTTGAAGACCCACTTGAAGGAAATAATGCCCTTAGTCCAAGTATGCATATAATGTTAAGTCTTATAAATGCGGTTCAGTATTAATTAACAAGTTAATAATCCTGTGAGATCAAGTGAGCTGAATGCCTAGCTAGAGGCCGCTTCAGTTCAAGTGGAATTAATTATATTAATCCACAGCTTACTCTTGACTGAACCCGTAGGGTCACACAAATAGTACGTAAACGGATCAAGTATTTAATGGAATTAAATACTCCATCTATGGATATTCGGAATCGACGGATCTTGGTTTCAGTGGGAGCTGAGATCGTCACAAGCAAGAAATGAATACTCCGGAAACGATGATATTGCCGGAAACGGAAATATGGATCGTATCGGAAATATAAATATTATCCAAGTCGTAGATGTTGCCGGAAACGGAAACATGGTACGTATTGGAAAATATTATCGGAAATGGAAATATTGCCGGAATCGGAAATATTGCCGGAAACGGAAATATTGTCAGAATCGGAAATATTATCGGAATCGGAAAATAATTCCGGAAACGGAAATATTAAATATTTGTTCGAAACGGAAATTAATTCCGGAATCGGAAATATTAAATATTGTTCGTATCGGAAATGGATTCCGGAATCGGGAATTTAATCGGAAAGCGTATCGTACGAATTAGCATCGGACGAGGCTTGCTAGACGAAGGCCCAGCATGAGGCCAGGCCAACGCCCAGCAAGCCGCACGCTAAGTGCTCGACCAGGCCCAGCGCAAGGCCAGGCCCAGCCAAGCAATGGCGGGCGCGCACGAAGCCCATGGGTTGCGAGGCCGCATGCGCTGTGCGCTCGGCGTGGGCCGCAAGGCCTGCATGCGGGCGTGCATGCGTGTGCGTGTGCTCGTGTTCGTAACGAATCCTAATCCTATCGGAATTCATGCATTGATTAAATCTTAATCCTAAAAGATTAAATTTATTATTTAGAGTTCTAATAGGATTCTAATTAATAAATCCATATCCTAGTAGGATTATAATTCCTTTCCATAAACTCTATAAATAGGTTCCTAGGGTCACATATTTACATCGAGATTTGAAGTATTCAAAAGGTAAGATTTTCAAGCAAAAATCAGCCAAACACTTGCAACCCAAATAGCCGAAAATCCTAGAAACCTTAAGGGCGATTCTAGTTGGTCAAGCTTAAGGCGGATCCGGACGTGCTGTGGACTATCTACGGAGGGACGACACTTGGATTCCTAAAGACTTGTTCTTGTTCGGTTCGGGCGCAGCTAGGGAGGGCACTCTACAAAGTGTATGCATCTGAATTATGCTAAATGATTATGTGTAAATAATATGTTTCCTGGCTTTATGGTTTTTCCGCATGATTTATGTTTATTCATATGTATCATAACCTAACACCACTTGCAAGAGTTGTTTGATAAGGGGTATATTAGGCCTAGTGCATCACCGTGGGGAGCTTCTGTATTGTTTGTCAAGAAGAAAGATGGGAGTATGAGACTATGTATCGATTATAGGGAGCTGAACAATGTAACCATCAAAAACAAATATCCTTTGCCTAGGATAGATGACCTATTTGATCAATTGAATGGGGCGAGTGTGTTCTCAAAGATCAATTTACGTTCGGGGTATCACCAGTTAAGAGTAGCTGAGAAAGACATACCTAAGACTTAATTTAGGACTCGTTATGGTCATTTTGACTTTACAGTAATGCCTTTTGGGTTACCAATGCACCTGCCATATTTATGGATTTGACGAATAGGATTTTTCACGAATTCTTAGATGAATTTGTTGTGGTATTCATTGATGATATCCTGATCTATTCGAGGAGTGAAAAAGAACATGATAAACACTTGAGGGTTATATTGGAGACGCTTAGGAAGAATCAGTTGTATGCAAAGTTCTTTAAGTGTGAGTTTCGTCTGGAAAAGTAGCATTTTTGGGTCATTACGTATCAAAGGAAGGAGTCTCTGTGGATCCCGCTAAGATTCAAGCTGTGAGTGAGTGGCTTACTCCAAAGAATGTGTATGATATCCGGAGTTTTCTAGGACTAGATGGTTATTATAGGAGATTTGTGAGGGATTTTTCGAAGATAGCTAGACCAATGACCAATTTGATGAAAAAGGAATAAAAATTTGAGTGCAGTGAAAAATGTGAGGAAGCTTTCCAGACTCTAAAAGAGCGTTTAACCTCTGCACCTATTTTGACACTACCTGATGGGAATGAGGGATTTGAGGTGGATAGTGATGCTTCGAAAAATGGTAAGGGTGTGTGTTGCAACAGAAAGGGAAGGTGATTGCATATGCGTCGCGTCAATTGAAACCTTATGAGGCTAATTACCCTACCCACGACCTAGGGCTAGCTGCTATTGTATTTGCTTTGAAGATTTGGAGACATTACTGTTAGGTTATGATACATATGACAATTCATAAATCATGCGGAAAAACCATAAAGCCAGGAAAGCATATTATTTACACATAATCATTTAGCATAGTTTAGATGCATACACTTTGTTGCGTGCCTTCCCTAGCTGCGCCCGAACTGAACAAGAACAAGTCTTTAGGACTCCAAGTGTCGTCCCTCCGTAGATAGTCCATAGCATGTCCGGATCCGCCTTAAGCTTGACCAACTAGGATCGCCCTTAAGGTACTTAGAATTTTCGGCTAGTATAGGCAATTGTATGACTGAATTTTTGCTCTCAAAAATCACTTTGAATACTTGAATACTCTATACAAAATAATGACCCTAGGCCTTTATTTATAGAGGTATGGAAAGGGAATTTTAATCCTATTAGGATACGAATTAATTAAACTAGAATCCTAATAGTATTCTTATTTAATTAATTCATCCTTTTAGGTTTAGGAATTTAATCATATGTCGAAACCTGATAGCTTTAGGATTCGTATAGCACACCAACACACACATGCACGCACAGCAGCCCACGAGGGGAGCCATGCGCGCGCGCGCAGCCCGCGAGCTCGCAGCCCATTGCCACGAGGCCCACACGCTGCCGCAGCGTTGGCGCGCGCTGGGCCTGCCTTGCGGTGGGCCTGGCGCAGCCTTGGCTGGTGCGTTGTGGCGCGCTGGCTTGCTGGGCGATGGCCCGGCTTCGTGCTGGGCCTTCGTCTGGCAGGCCTCGTCCGATGCTAATTCGTACGATACGCTTCCGATTAATTTTCCGATTCCGGAATTCATTTTCCGATACGAACAATATTTAATATTTCCGATTCCGGAATTAATTTCCATTTCGAACAAATATTTAATATTTCCGTTTCCGGAATTATTTTCCGATTCCGATAATATTTCCGATTCTGACAATATTTCCGTTTCCGGCAATATTTCCGATTCCGGCAATATTTCCATTTCCGATAATATTTTCCGATACGTACCATGTTTCCGTTTCCGGCAACATCTACGACTTGGATAATATTTATATTTCCGATACGATCCATATTTCCGTTTCCGGCAATATCATCGTTTCCGGAGCATTCATTTCTTGCCTGTGACGATCTCAGCTCCCACTGAAACCAAGATCCGTCGATTCCGAATATCCATAGATGGAGTATTTAATGCCATTAAATACTTGATCCGTTTACGTACTATTTGTGTGACCCTACGGGTTCAGTCAAGAGTAAGTTGTGGATTAATATCATTAATTCCACTTGAACTGAAGCGGCCTCTAGCTAGGCATTCAGCTCACTTGATCTCACTGAATTATTAACTTGTTAATTAATACTGAACTGCACTTATTAGACTTAACATAGAATGCATACTTGGACCAAGGGCATTATTTCCTTCAATTACCTCTATGGGGCAACATGTAAGATCTTTACAGACCACAAAAGCTTGAAATACATTTTCACCCAGAAAGACCTCAATATGAGACAAAGGAGATGGTTAGAGTTGATTAATGATTATGACTTGAGCATTCAGTACCATGAGGGGAAAGTAAATGTGGTTTCCGATGCATTGAGTAGAAAATTGAGCCATAATATGAATGTCTTGGTAGTTCATGAGGAGTTGTGTTGAGATATGCAAAGACTTAGCCTGGAAATAGTAAATCTTGGGGAGATCAAAGCAAGACTGAGTGCATTGTCATTGGGATTGTCCATATTCGATGAGATCAAAGAAAGTCAAGTTGGGGATGAACATTTAGAGAAGATCAAGGAAAAGATGGGGCAAGGAAAGGAAGTAGATTTCAAGATTCATGATGATGGTAGTTTGAGGTTCAAGGGGAGATGGTGTGTACCGCAGAAGTGTGAAGAGCTTAAGAGACGTCTTATGGATGAGGGGCATAATACTCCATATTCTGTGCACCCTGGGGGTGACAAGTTGTACAAAGACCTTAAGCAGATCTATTGGTGGCCAAATATAAAGCGTGAAGTTGCTGAGTTTGTGTCTAAATGCCTAACCTGTCAGAAAGTCAAAATAGATCACAAAAGACCCATGGGGAAAGTTCAACCTTTAGAAGTTCCGGGATGGAAGTGGGATTCCATTTCTATGGATTTTGTTATTGCCTTGCCTAGATCAAAGAACGGAAATGATACTATTTGGGTAATTGTGGACCGTCTAACAAAGCCGTGTTTATTCCGATTAAAGAGACATGGAAGAAGAAACAACTTAAAAAGACTTACATTAAGCATGTAGTGAGGTTGCATGGGGTCCCAACCGATATTATTTCAGACCGTGATTCGAGATTCCTCTCGAAATTTTGGCAAAACGTCCAGTCGAACCTTGGGACAACATTGAAAATGAGCACTGCTTTCCACCCTGCAACGGATGGTCAGACTTAGAGAACTAACCAGACTATGGAAGATATGTTGAGGGCTTGTGCTATTGACTTTAAGGGAAGTTGGGAAGACCATTTAGACTTGATTGAATTTTCATACAACAATAGTTATCATGCGAGCATTAAGATGACACCTTTTGAGGCATTATATGGAAGGAAGTGTAGAAGTCCCACTTGCTAGAATGATTTCAGTGAAACATAGTTTTGGGAACAAAATTTATTGAGGAGACTGTCAAGAATGTAAAAATAATTCAGGCTAGAATTCAGGCTGCCTAGGATAGGAAAAAGAGTTATGCAGATTTGAAAAGAAGAGATGATGAGTTTGCAGTAGGTGATAAAGTGTTCTTGAAAGTATCACCAACCAAAGGTGTGATGAGATTTCGGAAAAAGGGCAAGCTAAGTGCCAAATATGTAGGCCCATATGAGATTCTACAACGAGTAGGGAAAGTAGGATATAAGTTGACCTTACAAATGGAGTGCGGAAAGATGCACGACGTGTTTCACATTTCCAAACTAAGCGTTATATCCCCGATGAGCGTCATATCTTAGAACCGGAGAAGATCCAGATTGATAGTATCCTCACATATGACGAAAGGCCTGTGAAAATCCTCGATAGGAAAGTGCGTAGTACACGCAATAAGGACGTCAACATCATGAAAGTACTTTGGTCGAACCATGAGTACGAAGAGGCAACGTGGGAAGCCCAAGCTGAAATGAAGACTAAGTATCCAGAGTTTTTTTTTCTGAGTTGAGTTACGAGGACGTAACTCGTTTTCTTTAAGGGGGGTAGAATGTGATATAAATTCGCGCTTTTTACCTATTTTAATGGCAATTTTATGCATTTTATGCTCATTTTTAGCAACTTATACATGTTGGTGAAAGTAGTAGATTCTCCGCATAAGAAAAATGTATTCATGAATAACACAAGCAACTTTAAGTTGGCAAAAAAGTGCACATGAGTGGCACACGTACTTCTTTATGTAAGAATAAGTTGAATTTTTTTGAAAAATGGGTGAATTTTCGTGTCAAGTTTCGGGACGAAACTTCTTTTAAGAGGGGTAGATTGTAATCCCCCGTAAAATTATAAATGTTATTAATATATTTTAGCTTATAATTAATTATATTTAAATAGAAATTATGAATTTTAGAAATAAATATATAATTAACGTATATTTATTTTATTACATTTTAAATACTTTAACGACTTATGCAGTCTAAAATAAATTATAGAATTCTATGTTGAATAGAATTTGGATTATGAAAACACGATTGAATTTGGAAAACAATCCTAACCGGTTTTGGATTCAAATACTAAAACTAAATCCTAATCCTATCCAAAATAGGTGAAGCCCAAAACAAATAAACACACCACTCTCTTTACTTGTTTCAACATTCACGTAAAACTCAAGCATCCAATTTCACGCGAATTGCAAAATCTCTCAAACCCTTCCTCCTTCCGTTTTCACGACTGCTCCTCCATTGCTGCTACTGCTCACACCGCCGGACCACCAGCCTGCACGACCACCAGTCCTCCTTCGCCGTCGGTACTCCTTGTTCTCCTCCTTCTCTTCTTCTTTCTTTCTCTAGCTTCATGTTCTTGCTCTCCTCCTTACTTGCGTTTTCCTGTCTTTCTCACAACACCGCCACCACGCTGCCACCAGCGTTCGTGGCCTTGTTTCAGCCACCTTGCCGTCGCCTGACCGTCATCCCTTTGCATGGTAGTCTCTCTTGTCCCTCCTTTATTTTCTCCTTCGTTTTTCTCTTTCTTTTATTTTTGTTCCCCTTAATCGTGCTTGTGTCGCACAGCCACCACCACCACTCGCTGCCGCCTCCAGCCGCGCCTCACACCGCCAACCACCTTCGTTCTCCCTTCCTTTGTGGTTAATTTCTTAAAAACCCTAAAGCTAATCTAATGTTTTAATTATATGTTATTAATTTAATTTATGTTTGGATTGAATTAAATTTATGATTTTTATGATTTATTTATAAATTTTAGAAGAATTTATTATTATTATTATTTTTTTTGATAGCACAAAAACAAAGGATCAAACAGTCGAGCCCTTCCATACGTTGGTCGCAAGAGTGTGGGCTGGGGATATAGTCGTCCTACCAACTTTAACACATACCACATAGTCAGAGTAGAAGCCAGGGAAATGATGTCCGCTATGACATGCTGAATATGGTTATCTGCCGACTTTGGGTTCGAAAGAGCTCGAATGGCCACTTGGCAATCTGTCTTAATCAAAATGTTCCTGGACAATTTTCAGCCCTTCCCAGATCGCTATACATTCGGCCTGTAACGCCGAAGTGGCACAAACTCTCATAGACCCTAGGATGTGACTTTTCGTCGACCTCTCCCCTTGCCACCCCACCGCCGCTCCCCATTCTGAAGTTTTCCGTTTCTGTATTCCCTTCCACGCTGCGAAATTTCAGATTTTAATGTTGCATAATTGAATTATTAATTTTCAGATTTCATAAATTGATTGAAACGAGAATTTAAATTAATTAAAGCGGGAATTCTAAGTTTTTAATAGTTTTGGATCATGGTAGAATGATTAGGAATGATTAAAACTATTATTTTTATACTCTAAGCATGATAATTTCGTGTTGGGGAAGTTTTTAGACGAGTTTATATTGCTGGAAATTTAAAGTATGATGTTTTGAGGAGTTTCCAACGAATTTCAATCATTAATTCAATAATTATAATGCTAGGAATTAAATATACAAGTTTTGATACTAGGGAAGGTTCTAAATATGTTTAGGGTATATTTAGAATGCTTTATTTTTGTTGTGAATGATTAGAAGCTGATTGGGAATCCTTGTTGGTTGTTTTAGGCGGAGAATTCTCTATATGCGACTTTTGAAAGGGCTAAAGTGGCCTATCAATTTGTTTACACAAGGTACGTACATACCTGTGTGCTTGTGGATGTGTGCTAATATTGAAACCATGTTGAATATGTCTTGTAGACACCTAATTTGTGTCTCCCCTTTGGGATGATGACGATACCATTATCCTTGTTAGGCGATTGGAGTAACTCCAGGAGGAAATCCCAATTGCTAAGAATACCTCCGAAATCCAAAGCCCAAAATCCAATCCCCGAGGCCGTTCGCCTCCCGGAACTCGGTACAAAATACAATTTCCAAAATCCAATTTCAAAATCCAAGTTCAATCTCAACTAGTGGACCATCCCATTGGTCTTACTAGGCCTTTTCCACTCTAAATCATATAAGGCAAGTCAAATTCGGGCGCCGACCCTTAAAACCGAGCATGCCGGGCCCTGCCCCGTAAAACCGGAATTCAAAAACCCGAGGAAGGTTTAGACGCAAATTCAAGCCTTAACCTCCAAGAAAACACTACGTGCCAAACATTGTACTATTCGTACGAAGGTACACCCATACAAGACAAATCAAGGACGACATATTTCCGTCCTTTTTGGCGGCATTCAGCCCACGTCAGTAGCGCCCAGCGCTGGCCTGGCGCCAGGCGCTGGCGTGTGCTGGCGTTTTGCACCATTTCCCTCCTATAAATACCCCTCATTTCCTTCGAAAAAGAGAGGGAACAACACATATAACGTCGTAATTTCGACATTACTCCACACAATACAAACTTCAAAACTCTTCAAAACACATACAAAAAGTCCTAAATTCAAGAGCAATTGGGAGCTCGAGCCTAAGCTTAACTAGGTAAATCCGAATCCCATTTCAATCAATCATGCTATTTTGATTTCAAATGATTAGCAAGTTGGTGTTTTTTTGCCATAAAAAACACCACTTGCAACAATCATACATGCTTTTTCAATAATACAAACTTTTTCAAAATACAAAATACAAACTTTCAAGATTCAAGGATGTTCAAAGTTGCTTGCATTCATCTCTTTGAACTAGAATCACCTTCAAGCATGGAGTAATCAAATATGACACCTTTTAGAATTTAAAGGTTTAATCTTTTGAGATTCAAAACTCCATTTTTCAATATACAAGTTCAAGTCTTCAAATTTCAACATACAAGTTCAAGTTTTCAAATTTCAATCATTTCAAGTTCAAAGTTTCAATCTTTTCAAGTTCAAACCTTTCAATATTCAAGCTTTCAATTTCAAGTTCAATATGCAAAATCTAGGACATTTGGGTTGAGCAACCTCTGCCAAGTTGAGATTTTTGGCTTTGAATTCGTGTCAGGCGCACTTATTTTTAAGGAGCTGCTTGGCGTTCGAATCTCATGTGCCCAAGTACAAATTTCAATATCGCAATTTCAATATCGCACTTTCAATATCGCACTTTCAATACCGCACTTTCAATATCGCACTTTCAATACCGCAATTTCAATATCGCAATTTCGATATCGCAATTTCAATACCGCAATTTCAATATCGCAATTTCAATTCCGCACCTTTACTTGCCTAGTCCATTTCTAGGCAATGTGGACCTACTCCCTAGTCCTTTTCTAGGGGGTCTTGTATTTACTAATTTCGCACTTTATTTAGTATTGTGATGTTGCTTTATGTGCTTTATCGCTTTCATCACCAACATGCTGAATACAACAAAATACAAAGGTTACATCACGCTTAACGAAGATATTTTTGGACAAACCGGCCTTAGGTTCCTTAAATCAATCTTTAAAGCAAAGTGACCACCGTACAATTAGAAATTCTATTTTGTTCTAATTTGCAAACCCACATAGTCTAATCTTAGGGTTTATTTTCGAAACAATGTTGTGCCAACGTACTTGAATATTTCTAAAGCTCGCCGAATAAGCATTTTCGTTCCCGAGCCCGGATCTCACCCATCCGTTTCAAGGATTCAAGGCCTTATCCAAAAATAGAGTCATTGTGCGGTCTTCCCAAACGAGACCTAAAATAAGTTTGGTGGCGACTCCTTCGAGGTACAAAAACAATTCAACGGTTCTCTAAACGAATCGCCGCGTGCCAACCCCCCATTGTAGGAAACGGGAAAAAGATCACCAAAAAAAACCCCCTACAGTAAATTGGCGACTCCACTGGGGACTTTCTAATTTCAATTTCGAAAATGAGAGCAGATTTTGAGCAACCAGCCACTGATCTGCCGAAGTACTGGATGCCAGCATTGGCGCCAGGCGCAGCCCCTGCGCCCAACGCCGCTGCCTGCATCCAGGACAGTGGCTCACAGTGGCTTGTTGCCCACTTTTGCTCAACTTTTTGTGTTGGGAGTTAGTCTGTTTTTGCATCTGGAAGGACGCTCCCAAGCCTCGTGAACGAGTGCCGAAAAACGGGCTTTACAAATACAAATTCAAGTACGATTTCAATTTCAATTTCTAGGCATTTCATGCATTTTTAGAAAACCATATTGTGCAAAATGAATTTCTACCTTTGCCCAAACGAATGTGTTCTACATTCGGGCTAGCTCCGGGGGCAACGAAATGGTGACTCTCCATACGGTTCCCGACCAAAGTCTGTGACCATTTCCGTGCCTACCAAAACTTGGCATTTGCTTGACATTCCCGATGCCAAGTAAGCCGTCTGCCGACACAAACTTCCCTTAGGCGGAACGTGAAAGCTTGTCGCGGGATCCGTCTCTTAGTCGAGTACCTTTTTGACACCCAAAGCCGACTACTTGCATCATACAAAAACTTAGACCGACCTTAGGTTGAGAACTTTGCATGTCGCATTCATATTCATGATTAGTGTGACAACGTGCTATTTGTGCATTGTGTGGGCGTCTTTGCACGCGTGAATGGCTAACCTCGAGTTCTAGCTTGCCAAAACCAATTAGCCTCCAACTAGGAAACCAAACCCCTAGGAGCATCATTCAAACCTCATGCATCTAAATCGCTGATTTTAGGGTCTTTAGGAGTGTCACTCCATTTGATTCAAAACCCTTAAACACGCCTCACGCACAAATGCCAAACTCAAAATTCAATCCAACGGCGTCATAATGCCGGATTTTCGAGTCCAAATTCCAAGTTTCAAAGTCAAAGTTCAATCCAACGACGTCATAATGCCGGATTTTTGAGTCAAAATTCCAACTTTCAAAATTCAAAAATTCAATCCAACGGCGTCATAATGCCGGATTTTCCATTTCAAATTCCAATTTTCAAGTTCAAAATTTAAATCCAACGGCGTCATAATGCCGGATTTTCGAGTCAAAAATCAAAGTTCCGAGCTCAAAATGCGATCCAACGGCGTCATAATGCCGGATTTTCTATTTTCAAAACCTCAAATCTCCAAGTCAAGTCCAAATCCAACGACGTCATAATGCCGGATTTTCTAGTCCAAATTCTAAGTTTCAAAGTTCAATCCAAATTTTCTAGTTCAAAACCTCAATTTTCAAGTCCAAATCCAACGGCGCCATAATGCCGGATCTTCCAAACTCAAGCTTCGATTTTCAAGTCAACCCAACGGCGTCATAATGCCGGATTTCCTAGTCTTCAAGCTTCAAGTTCAAATCCAAACTTTCTAGTCCGAAACTTCAATTTTCAAACACAACCCAACGGCGCCATAATGCCGGATTTTCTAGTCCAAATTTCGAGCTTCAAGTTCCAAGTCAAGACTCAATCCAACGGCGCCTTAATGCCGGATTTCTAGTCCAAATTTCAAACTTCAAACTTCAAAGTCAAAAACCACAAATCCAATGGCGCCATGCCGGATTTTCTATTTCAAACATTCAAGTCTTCAAGCATCGAAGTCAAGTTGCCAATTCCAAACCTCAAAGTTCAAATGCCAAAGTTCATGACCGGCGTAATGCCAACTTTTCAACTCCAACTTTCAAATCTCAAATTCCATGTCAATCTTTCGAATTTCAAGTCCTATGCTCAAAACTTCAAATTCCAAATACATGCCGTCGTAATGTCGACCTCAAGCTCGAAGTTCAAAAATTCCAAACCTTCAAATTTCAAAATCCTACACTCCAAGTCCACGGCGGCATAATGCCGGACTGTGAAGTTCCCAAAATTCGATGTCTCAAATCCACGGCGATATAATGCCGGAGTTTCCAAATACGAAGCTTCATGTTCTACATACAAAATGCATCCCTTTCCATTTCAAAATTCAAACTTCGAGTCAAACTCAAAATTCAATCGGGTTGAAAATCCCCTGAAATAATACAAGTTCAAATCCACGGGTTGAAAATCCCCTGAAATAATACAAGTTCAAATCCACTAGTTGAAAATCCCCTGAAATAATACAAGTTCAAATCCACGGGTTGAAAATCCCCTGAAATAATACAAATTTCAATCGGGTTGAAATCCCCTTCAAATATTCCAAGTCCAATGGGTCGAAATTCCCTTGGAAATTCAATTTCCTAGTACAAGCCCAATTTCCATGTCCTAGGGCGGGTTGAAATCCCCTTCAAATAAGTTCAATTTCCAATATATCGAAATACTCTTTTTCGACATTTCAAATTCTAGTACAAGAGCCAACTTTCACAAAAGAATGAACGCTCCTCTCAAACATTTCCAACGGGTTGCAAATCCCGAATACAAGTACAAAATCCAAAAATCCCGAATCTTCGGAGTGGCACTTAGAGTCAAGTCTAGGTCTCATTCATTACATGCATATCATATCATGTGTCGGGAAGTTCAAGTTCTAAAGTTCAAAATCATGTCCAAACTAGGTGCTCAGATTCCTCTTCTCAAGATCCTACTCAAGATGACTTCACTAGCAGCTGTAGCAGAGCTCTATGAACGTGTTGAGGAAGCTGAAGCTCGCATAAGGGCTCTCGAAGACAATCAAGAAACTCTTTTCCATGCTGTGGGCCCATTCGAGGTAGAGGAAATATCTCATAATCAAGGATTCGTACCACACTTTGTGCAGCCAAGTGAAAACTCAGAGTCTGGGTTACCTCAAGGAGACATTTGCGGGATCTGGGCCAGCGATGATGAAGACACATATCAGGACCCTCCTGTTGAAAACATCTCTGACGATGAATGCCGAGAAATTGTAAGCGCCGACTGGTATTTGTACCCTAAGGCAGAAAAAGTGTTCAAGTCATGACTAGGTCTGGTCGAATTCAAGAGCCAGCCAACAAAACGACACCAGCAATAGATGTTCCTCTACCCACCGAGGAGAACCCTCTAATCAAACAATTGAAGCGCACTAAGGCAGAGGTGAACATTTGGCAACTCATGGATTCCTCTGTGGAGCACCGCACTGCTCTTATCAATGCTCTGGTCAAACTAAATGTCACCCCAGAAGTCACTCCTGACGAATTAATCGGGTTGCTCACAAATCTGGAAGAAGGAATCACCTTTACTAATTAAGACCTCCCACCTGAGGGGGCGGGCCATCACAAGGCTCTCTATCTGACTGTTGAATACAAAGACAAGATCATCCCCATGAATCTAGTGGACAATGGATCGGCTATCAATGTGTGTCCTCTCCGCACTGCCAAAAATCTGGGTTTCACCCCTAGTGACTTTTCTAGTTCCACCCAAGGTGTTCGTGCCTATGACAACACTCGTCGGGAAGCAATGGGAACTCTCACTCTACTACTCCGCACAGGGCCAATCGAGCGGAAAGTGAGCTTTCAAGTGCTTAACATCAAAGCAAGTTTCAATCTCATACTGGGAAGACCTTGGATCCATGACCTCAAAGCAGTGCCATCTTCACTTCACCATAAATTCCGAATGGAGGTCCAAGGAAATGTCATTACCCTGCACGCATCTCATCCAAGGACCAAGATAGCCGACAAGGCTCTGATATTAATCGAACATGATGACAGGGACGAAGACCTCTGGGGATTCAGTGCTGAAGTTGGGGCCATCGAATCCCGAATGAATCCCATGGCAAAGCGCATGATGATCAAGCGTGGGCATTTCTTGGGCACTACTCTGCCACCACCTACCGAATCTCCTTTCAAAGCCCAAGGACAGACCAACTGTTCCAGTCTGGGATACAAGCCTACTAAGTTCGATGACAAGCAGAAAAAGGCTAAGCTAAAGGCTCGTCGAGCTGGCAAAGATCAATTCAAAATACCTCCTCATCAACTCACACTCAATGGGCAATTCGTGAAAGAAGGAGAGGATGACTTATACTTCGACTTCCCAGAACCATTTTACGACTCTTCAAAGGGGGTTCTCTACCCCGAATTCGAGATCTTTCAAGAGTGTAACTTTCTAGAGGATGCTCCTCCAATACAAGACAAGGCCTCCCCTGAGTGCCTTGATTCCTCAGCTTTCGGTCTGCTATTTGGCCAGGAGATGACCCCAACCATTTCTGAAGACACCATGGTTCAAATGATCACTCAAATCGAAGACTTCGACCCATCTAAGCTGATTACTCCAAGTGAGAAGATGGTCATTGGCTGGAGAAAGTCTCTCAAGATAACAGCTCCAAACGGCAAAATGTTCAAGATTACTGTGGGCGAAGGATCTATGACGAGCGAGTCCGAGTCTAAGGATGAGTCTGGATCTGAGTCTAGCAATGAGTCTAAGTGTCTAGAATTAGAGTCTTGCATCAATCAAGTGCCTCTAAAGGCCGAGCTTCAAGTCAAAACAGTCGATGTAATAATTGCTGATTTTAAGCAGAGGTCTCCAAGCAGTTAGAGGCCGGGTTTATTCGAGAAGCAAAATATCCAGAATGGATCACAAATGTCGTCCCAGTTCCAAAGAAAGACGGCAAAGTACGAATGTGTGTGGACTACAGGGATCTTAACAGGGCCAGCCCTAAAGACGATTTTCCATTGCCTCACATCGACATCCTGGTCGACAACACCGCAAATCATGCTTTACTCTCTTTTATGGACGGATACGCCGGCTACAATCAGATTCCCATGGCAGAGGAAGACATGGAGAAAACAACCTTCATCACTCAGTGGGGTACATATTGCTATACAGTTATGCCGTTCGGACTAAAGAACGTAGGAGCAACTTATCAAAGAACAACAACAGCTATCATGAGCGATATGATTCACAGGGAAATCGAGGTATATGTCGAAGACATGATTGTCAAATCCAAAGAACGACACGAGCATACCTCAGTACTTCGAAAGTTTTTCAACAGGCTCAGACAATACAACACGAGGCTCAATCCTCAAAAATGCGCATTCGGGGTAATGTCAGGCAAGTTGCTCGGATATGTCATCAGCTCTCGAGGCATAGAGGCTGACCCTTCAAAAATCAAGGCGATTCTCGAGATGCAACCACCAACAAATGAAAAGGAAATTCGGGGTTTTCTCGGCAGACTACAATACATCAGCAGGTTCATTTCAAGACTCACAATGATCTGTGAACCAGTATTTTGAAAGCTCCGAAAAAGCGATCCCAAAGTGTGGGATGACGATTGTCAGCATGCATTCGAAACAATCAAAAGCTACCTTTCCAACCCACCAGTACTAAAACCAGCAATGCCAGGGATTCCCCTCATGCTTTACCTCACAACAACAGATTCATCAGTGGGGGCTATGCTTGCTCAAGAAATTGAAGGCAAGGAGAACGCCGTATACTACATAAGAAAAAAGCTGATCGAGTACGAGACCAAATACACTCAGCTCGAGATACTCAGCATCGCCTTGGTTTGGGCCACAAAGAAACTACGGCACTACATGCTCTCCCATACAATACATGTGATCAGCAAAGCCGATCCTCTCAAATATCTATTCCAGAAGCCAGCACTCAACGGACGCTTGTCCAGATGGTTGGTCATGCTAGCAGAATTCGACCTCAAATACATTCCACAGAAATCTATCAAGGGTTCAGCAGTCTCAGATTTCCTAGCCGACTGTCCTGTAGAGGCAGAAGAGGAAGATTACGACTTGCCCGACGAGCAAATCTTAATGACCAGTGATGATAGTTGGTCAATGCATTTTGATGGTGCCTCCAATCAGAACGGATGTGGTGTTGGAGTAATTCTAGTAGCCCCAGACGGCATGCACATTCCTATATCAGCAAAACTACAGTTCAACGTCACAAACAATGCGGCAGAATATGAAGCATGCATTATGGGCCTGGAAGCCGCCTTAGCCCTAGGTGTCCAGAAACTTCGAGTGTACGGGGATTCCTCCCTAATCATCAATCAAATTTCCGTCAAATGGAAAGTAAGGAGCGAGAGCCTGGCTCCATACCAGTCTTACCTTGAGCAGTTGCCTGAACAAATAGAAGAGCTCCACTACACATACCTACCGAGAAAGGAGAATCAATTCGCCGATGCACTGGCAAAACTGGCCTCAATGATCAACATTCCAAGCAGCATGGCTGAAATGCCACTTACAATTGAAACCCGTCAAAAAGCAGCATATGTCCATGCTATTGACCACGTCGAGCAAGACGAAGATGAACCTTGGTTTACAGACATCCAAAGGTATCTACAAAGTTCAGAGTATCCCCCACACTTTTCAAGCAAGAATCGAAGGGCTCTACGACTACAATCAGCCAATTTCGTCATAGAAGGCGACATTCTATACAAAAGGTCCCTTAACGGTCCTAATCTCCGATGTGTTGATAAGCACGAAGCTCAAAGAGTCATGGACAACATACATGCAGGAGTCTGTGGCACCCACATGAATGGGAAAATTCTAGCTCTCAAGATCGTCAGGGCACGATACTATTGGACTACCCTCGAACGGGATTGCTACTTCTTCGTCAAGAAGTGTCCCACATGCCAAAAGTGTGCGAATCTGAAGCACATTCCTCCATCACTATATATTCTCAATCATCACCGTGGCCATTCTCTGCCTGGGGTATCGACGTCATCGGCAAAGTCACTCCAACAGGCACCGGGGGTCATGAGTTCATACTGGTCGCCATCGACTATTTCACCAAATGGGCCGAGGCCAGATCATTCAAAGTATTGGGTTCCAAGCAAGTAGCCCAGTTCATACAAGAAAACATTATATGCTGATATGGCATTCCTCACGAGTTCATCAGTGACTAGGGAACCCATTTTCAAGGGGAGTGTGAAGATCTATTCACCGAGTAGAAGATTCAACATCATCGCTCTTCACCTTATCGCCCACAAACCAATGGGGCAGTCGAAGCAGCCAACAAGAATGTCAAGACCACCATCATGAAAATGACTACCAATTACAAGGACTGGCCCCAAAAGCTGCATTTCGCATTGTGGGGATATCGAACTACAATTCGCACTTCAACTGGTGCAACTCCATTCTCATTGGTCTATGGAATGGAAGCAGTACAACCTGTCAAACTGGAGATACCTTCTCTAAGGATAGTCCTAGAAAGCAAAATCCCAAAAGCTGCATGGGTACAAGCAAGATATGACGAGCTAGTCATGCTCGATGAGCGACGGCTTCAAGCCGCTCACCATGTACAAGTCTATCAGCGCCGAGTGGCCAGACATTTCAACAAAAGGGTCAGAACCCGAAACGTCAAGGAAGGCGAGCTTGTCCTGAAAGCCCTTCGCAAAAGCATCATGGACCCAAGGGGAAAATTCAAACCCAACTGGGCAGGCCCATACATTGTCAAGAAGATCCTCTCCGGGGGAGCAGTCAAACTAACAGACATCGACGGAACAGAATTCAGATCTCTTACCAACCTCGATCAACTCAAGAAGTTCTATGTCTAAGTTCTATGTTCAAGTTCAAGAATCCAAATTCAGGTCTTGTAAGGTAGTCAGAACTACGTCCGGCTTGATTCCCTAACGGGACACGTAGGCAACCTCATTTCGAGGCCCGGCCACTTTAATACAAAAAAATTCAAAATTTCCTCAATTAAGGGCATCCTAAAAATAAAATCAAATTTCAAAACTCAAATTATTGTTGTGGACATTCCAAATGTGCCAATTCAAAGCAAAGCATGTTCAAGCGGAATTTAACACAATATCTCTTTATTTGGCCCTAAGGCCTTCAAAGCTAATTCAAATACAAAGTCAGGATCAAGTGAAGCAAAGTTCAAAAGCCTTTTCACTTCCTAAACACATTTTCCAAACACATCTTTCTAAACACATCTTCCAAACACATTCTAAACACAATTCCTTCCAATACAATTTCAAACACATTTAGCCTACAAAGATCTAGGGTCGGGCGACTATGCTCTTGAGTCTTGGCACCTTGAGTACTATCCCCTGGCTCCTCCCGCAATCAATCATCAATCTTCCCCTTGCCCAAGCGGCGGGAGAAGGAACTTGCAAGCCTTCCAAGACGGGAGGACGACGAACCTCCTTTGGATTCCGAACGGTCAAGCACCGGATGGGCCACACTCCCGTCACCTTCCTCATAGTCAGTTGATGTAGGACGTCTAGCTCTAGAACCTCAGACTCTAGCTGGTCCGGAGAGAGAAATGTCCCTCTGACTTAGGCCTCTCATCCATACAATGTACCCCGCAGACAGAGCAACTGGCTCAGGTGGGAACTGGATACTCAAGAATGGTTTGGCGATCCAATACCGCCTCCAAACTTCAAGTCGATTTGCATTCAGCGCAACAGGTTTCGGGTTCTCTTCAGTACATTCTGGGATCTCCTGTTTCAAGCCATATTGTCTCATCACTCGAGCAGGCGAGTAGGAGACTAGCATTGTGAGGCTTGGCACCCTCAAAGCAGTAGAACCAGGGGCATGCTTCATAGCTGCAATTCCCCACCAAGGAACTACCCACATTATACAAGATTCAATCCCAGAGAGTGCGAATCTCCACTCATCCAATGAAAGCCGGCCATACACCATGGGCCGCACAGTGAATCCTTTTCTATTATAGCTAGCCCTGTTCTCCGATGGTGCCACCAACATGAGCCTCTCCATAAGCCAAACCTTGGGGAGTATACAAGAAGCACATTTCAAAATTCAACATTCAAAATTCAAGTACAAATACAAGTTCAACAATACAAAGAAGGCTCCAGATCCTTACTTGGAGTAATACCGGACTTCCCGACGGCAATGAAGAGGGGTCCGACTTCAGCGTGTCAAGGCCCATCAATGTTTCGCCAATCACGAGCGGCATTGGGTCCTGACCGTTAGCAAACTGCTCTACAATCTCAATTAGGGAGGCATCACCATTGCCAAACCCCTGCTTCGAAAAGAGAAAGCGAGCAAATATACAAAAACTCAAGGCTCTCAAGAGAAAAACTTTGGGAACATCAAGCCCAGCAAAGTAGGTGACAAAGAGGGACAAATCCACCCCTCTGCCATATACAACAACACTCAAAAGTGGGGCTTCAGGCCCAATTACCTTTCAAAGTTCAAGAAAAAGTGTTCTTCAACACTAGGCATGCATGGCTCCAGCATCAAGGGCCACCCCAATATGGCACTAAATTCCCCAGGGAGGGGACATACCTCATTTTTTCCAAAGCAGAAGACATGATGATTCGGGTCCCAAGCCTCCAGAGCAGCAAGAATGAAGTGCAAGTCCAATTTTATAAACCGGAAAGAGACGAGCACCCCAAGATGCATGCCATCAAGCTCCCTTTTCTCCAACTTGCCTAGCGAACCAAGCCACGAGTTCAAGGCACTTTCAAAAGACACAGCCATATCTTCTTTTCTTTTCGAGAGGAAGCAGTATGCAATGATAGCAGGGAAGGATTGATGCAAGAAATGATCCAACAAGCTCCCTATTTATACAAAAGACGGCTTGCACGACAGATCACAGGCGCCAGGAGCCAAGCCTGCGCCAGGCGCAGGGGCCTGCATCTAAGGACAAGGCCACCGTCCTCTCTTATGACTCCGAGTACACACCCTTTAGTGTTTCGGACAGCAGAGTACAACCTCCATTATTCAAGATTCCAAAGCCGCAAGCCGCGCAATTTCAAGCAGTCCGGATCAACGCTTCGGGCAGATTTCGGGTCGATTTTTCAAAATTCAAGCATTCTAGTCCTAGATCGGCGTCCTAAGTTGAGTCTGCATATGCATAAGCAAAATTTGAATATACTTTGACTTGCGCTTTTCCTAACCAAAAAACCTCAGTCAAAGTGGGGGCTTATAGTGGGTATATACACCCGAAAAAATGGGTAAATCTTTTCAAAAAATTTCGCAAAATTGTCATGCATGCATATAGCTACAAAATTTCAAGGCACACACTACGCATAAAATTTCAAGCATTCAAACATACAAAAGCCAATCTTCAAATTTTACAAACCAATTCAAGTTCAAAACCATACAAACCATACAAACCACACAAAAATTCAAGTTTCAATCCATACAAATACGATACAATCTAGCCTATACAAAATCAACCCAGGAAAGCTGGAACTCGCTACCATGCAGGGTCAGTCACCATGCTGGGTCAGTCTGAGTCATCATCAGAAGTGACGTCATCCACAGGTGCCTTGTCCCTATTACCCCTCCTAAGGTG
Organism: Spinacia oleracea; assembly: GCF_020520425.1. Taxonomy (NCBI): domain Eukaryota; kingdom Viridiplantae; phylum Streptophyta; class Magnoliopsida; order Caryophyllales; family Amaranthaceae; genus Spinacia; species Spinacia oleracea. The sequence goes on from NC_079488.1 coordinate 49,856,142, forward strand.
CTCCAGCTCCTGATCCATCTCCGTCCCAGGGGTACTAGGATCCTGCTCCGAGATACGAAGTGTGCCAGTGGAGGGATGAACTCCCTGCTGAGGGGAGGAATACTGATACGGCGGCGGCATCAGCATATACGGATACGACCCATACATCTGAGCCTGGTGCATCCTATCCATCTCCGCGTAGCAAGCCCATGAACCTGCACCCTAAGGCTGAGGACCACTTCCTCCGAAGTAGTAGCCGGAAGGAGGAACAAAGGGCCGTGAACCGCTAGCACCTCCAAATGAATGCTTGGTGGGATCAACATGTACAAAAGGGGAAGCTCCCCACTCAACATCAGAGTGCCTCTGATGAGCACCAGCACCGGACCCCTGTCCCAGCTTAAAGCTAGGTCCCTCTTGTCTCGAGGACGTCTCCGCCTGAGGCTCTTTGTCAAAAGAGTCCCTACGGTCTCGACGACGCTCCTATACAAGATACAATTTCAAGAATCAATTTCCCAAGTTGGAATTTCCAGTATACAAGTTTCAAAATTAAGTGAGGTACCTCTCTGTTCCGGCCAGAAAGCTTCCGGGTCAGCTTGGCGCACTGCCTCTTCCAAGAATCAAGCAAGAGCATCCAACGACGTACTCTCGCCCGAGGCCCCTGCATACAAAATTCAAGATCAATTTCCAAATACAAGTTACAAACAGTTTCAAAAATACAACAGTACTTACAGGGGCGTAATGCTCGGGTACATCATCATATGATTTTCTGTGAGGAGGAGAAGCCCAAGGAATGGTCTCCACCACCTCTTCCCCGTCCGAGTTCTCATAGCGGAGGATCCTATCAGCATGAGGAATGTCCTCAGGATCAACCTCCTCCTCCCACATACAATCATACAATCATACAATCATGCAATCAATACAAGAATACAAGAATACAAGAATGCAAGAATACAAGAATACAAGGTTCAAAAGCTCACCGGAAGTACGAAGCGTACTGGTGGAGCCAGCCTCCTCAGGAAGTCGTCATAGCTCCCCTTCCTGTGTACAAACTCCCTCCAAGAGTGGCAAACAGCCTCACCCCTAGCCTCCGCATAGAGCCGGACCAACTCTTCATCCAACGCCAGCATGGACTCCGATGGATCCTTGGGGACAAGTCTATCCCCTGAACTATGCTGAAGGGACACTCGCTCCTTCAGATACCACATATGGCGGTACAGCCCTAGAAGCAAAACCCGTCGCCCAGACAGGAATTGGGCACGAGCAGGTGAGGCAGGTACAACTGCATTGGCAAAAGGACGCCATACCACCTACAAAGCAGACAACTCAGGCAACAGTACCAATACAAATACAAGAAACAAAACAGTACAAAAGATTACCCTATCAGCAGGCAAAACTCTTCAAGCTCTGCGAGAAGCCGCCAGGGACGCACCAACGCGCACCGCTCCTATCCAAGAGGCAGCATACGGGTAAGTCGCATCTCTAGTACGCTCCGGCGCCAAAGTCGGGAAGTGCTCATAGATCCAAATCTTTCAAGGAAAAAACAAAACATCAGTCAAGTTTAAGATACAAGCGTATAAATACAAAGTACAATGTACAAGGAGTCTCGAATACCTCCAGCACGCTCCACAGAGCAACCATGCTCGAGTCACTCCCCAGTGTAGTCCGGGAGGCCCGCCCCATTTCATACAAGAGGTGGCTATAGGCCAAACCACCCCAGTTATAACTCGGAACAACTCTCAAGACCCTCAGAGAGGACAAAAAGCTAATATGCACCCGACTGTTCCTGCTCGGGGCAATCACTCTGCTAATCAAAACAAGTAGGAAGAGCCTAACCCTCTGCTCCGCGGACACACCCTCACCACATATAGCATCCACAAGCATCGCCACAGAAGCGTGAGAGTCTTCCTCTGACAAGTCAACAACAGGGCCGAGCAAGTCCCTGGCAGCGGCCGAGCGCCACGTCAGCTCAGAGTCAAGGGTCACATTCCTCTCAGAAAAAGGAAGACTTGTAATCATAGCAAACTCAAGAGGGATAATAGTAATCTCCCCCCATGCCATGTGGAAAGTGTTGGTGGTGTCCCACCACAGCTCCAACAAAGCCCACAAACGGTTTTTATTCCCCGTTCTCCTCGAGGAACCTCCCATGGTGCGCCAGAAATCGGCCAGGCCCATCTGCGACCAAATCCCCATAGCCTCCTCATCAACACGGAGAGCTTTAAATGCCCTCTAAACTTCCACCAAGGACCAGTAAGTACGGAACGACTTTTCGTCGGCCTACAGGTGAACAAGTTAGCTCAAGACCTATAAAAATACAAAGTCAAATTCAAAACACAGTACAAGACTCACCATGCCAGCGCGAGGCCGCTGAGACAAGTGCCAATCCGGCCGAAAAACCAGGTCGGAAGGGGTCCAACCAGCACCAGGGAAAGCGGGCGCATCCCGGGGAACCATACCCCCACCTGGTGCATTTATTGCAGCCGCTTCATCATCCGAAGCATCTTCCTCGGCAGCTCGAACCACAGACGACTCAACGACCTTTCTCCGAGTATGACGAGGCATACTAAATCAAGTAGCATACAAAGAGTCAAAATTCTAAACTGGGGGCTATCCTATACTAGCCTGAGCAAAGCCAAAAAATTTCAAACCAAAATCCCCAGTGGACCTCTAATTTAAGGTACAAGTTCTACACCAACGCCTAGGCTACCCACGCCGAAGCAGGTATTCAATTTTCTACACCAACGCCTAGGCTACCCACGCCGAAGCAAGTATTCAAAGTTCTACACCAACGCCTAGGCTATCCACGCCGAAGTAGGTATTGAAGTTATACATCAACGCCTAGGCTATCTGTGCCGAAGCAGATACAAGGTCAAAAATTCAAAAGTACAAGTTCCAACAGTTCAAGTTCAAGTTCAAGTGGCTATCAAACAGTTTTCTACAAGATTCAAGAAACTTACGCATACAAGCACCATTTCGAAGTACGAGAAAATCAAAACTACATGCAATCCTAGAGTTATTTCATAAGCAAAAACATGAAAAACTTACATGGACAAGGCAAGAACAAGACCAAGGGGAGAAGCTAGTCGACCTTTGAGAGAAAAGAAGCAAAAATTTCTAGTGAATGTGCCTCAAAATGGAACGGCAAGGGGCACTTATATAGTGCTGCCCAGCGCCGTGCGCTGACCTGCTGCATGCGCAGGACTGCCGCGCACGGTCTCCCGTGCTGATTGCACGCCCTTTGCTGCTACGGTCTTCCGCACCAAGCATCAAACGTCGCATCGAACCATCCATCGAAATACGGGTATACACCTGTATCTCCAAGTACAAACAGATGAATATTTCAAGAATACAAAGTTCAAAAAATACAACGACTCAGGCGCCCAACTCCCAACGGACCCAAGCTCCGGGAAAGTCAGTCAAAGTTCAAAATTTTAAGGGCCAGTAAAAAGCTCTTATCCCCAGCAAAGCACATCCCAACGGATTAACTCCGGGTGTCAAAGTTCAAAATTGAAGATTCAAAAACTCAAATTTTCGATGCCAAGCTCCGTCCTGAACTGAAGGCGGAAAAGTACAAGTACAAATCGGAGTCATCACAAACCGCACCGAGGTAGACTCTATCCTTTTTCTAACGTTTGTTTTTTGCAGGTACCGGCGTACAAAGATGGTCTCGATTGCAGAACATCTTAACCATTCTCCGTCCCTTTCGAAATACTTTGACTTGCGCTTTCCTAACCGAACGCTCAGTCAAAGTGGGGGCTTCTGTAGACACCTAATTCGTGTCTCCCTTTTGGGATGATGAAGATACCATTATCCTTGTTAGGCGATTGGAGTAACTCCAGGCGGAAATCCCAATTGCTAAGAATACCTCCGAAATCCAAAGCCCAAAATCCAATCCCCGAGGTCGTTCCCCTCCCGGAACTTGGTACAAAATACAATTTCCAAAATCCAATTTCAAAATCCAAGTTCAATCTCAACTAGTGGACCATCCCATTGGTCTTACTAGGCCTTTTCCACTCAAAATCATATAAGGCAAGTCAAATTCGGGCGCCGACCCACAAAACCGAGCATGCCGGGCCCCGCCCCGTAAAACCGGAATTCAAAAACCCGAGAAAGGTTTGTTTTTAGACGCAAATTCAAGCCTTAACCTCCAAGCAAACACTACGTGCCAAACATCATACTATTCGTACGAAGGTACACCCATACAAGACAAATCAAGGACGGCATCTTTCCGTCCTTTTTGGCGGCATTCAGCCCACGTCAGCAGCGCCCAGCGCTGGCCTGGCGCCAGGCGCTGGCGTGTGCTAGCGTTTTGCACCATTTCCCTCCTATAAATACCCCTCATTTCCTTCGAAAAAGAGAGAGCACAACACATATAAAGTCGTAATTTCGACATTACTCCACACAATACAAACTTCAAAACTCTTCAAAACACATACAAAAAGTCCTAAATTAAAGAGCAATTGGGAGCTCGAGCCTAAGCTTAACTAGGTAAATCCGAATCCCATTTCAATCAATCATGCTATTTTGATTTCAAATGATTAGCAAGTGGGTGTTTTTTTGCCATAAAAACACCACTTGCAACAATCATACATGCTTTTTCAAAAATACAAACTTTTTCAAAATACAAAATACAAACTTTCAAGATTCAAGGATGTTCAAAGTTTCTTGCATTCATCTCTTTGAACTAGAATCACCTTCAAGCATGGAGTAATCAAAGATGACACCTTTTAGCATTTAAAGGTTTAATCTTTTGAGATTCAAAACTCCATTTTTCAATATACAAGTTCAAGTCTTCAAATTTCAACATACAAGTTCAAGTTTTCAAATTTCAATCATTTCAAGTTCAAAGTTTCAATATTTTCAAGTTCAAACCTTTCAATATTCAAGATTTCAATTTCAAGTTCAATATGCAAAATCTAGGACATTTGGGTTGAGCAACCTCTCCCAAGTTGAGATTTTTGGCTTTGAATTCGTGTCGGGCGCAATTATTTTTAAGGAGCCGCTTGGCGTTCGAATCTCATTTGCCCAAGTACAAATTTCAATATCGCAATTTCAATATCGCACTTTCAATATCGCACTTTCAATATCACACTTTCAATACCGCAATTTCAATATCGCAATTTCAATTCCGCACCTTTACTTGCCTAGTCCATTTCTAGGCAATGTGGACCTACTCCCTAGTCCTTTTATAGGGGGTCTTTTATTTACTAATTCCGCACTTTATTTAGTATTGTGATGTTGCTTTATGTGCTTTATCGCTTTCATCACCAACATGCTAAATACAACAAAATACAAAGGTTACATCACGCTTAACGAAGATATTTTTGGACAAACCGGCCTTAGGTTCCTTAAATCAATCTTTAAAGCAAAGTGACCACCGTACAATTAGAAATTCTATTTTGTTCTAATTTGCAAATCCACATAGTCTAATCTTAGGGTTTATTTTCGAAATAATGTTGTGCCAACGTACTTGATTATTTCTAAAGCTCGCCGAATAAGCATTTTCGTTCCCGAGCTCAGATCTCACCCATCTGTTTCAAGGATTCAAGGCCTTATCCAAAAATAGAGTCATTGTGCGGTCTTCCCAAACGAGACCTAAAATAAGTTTGGTGGCGACTCCTTCGAGGTGCAAAAACAATTCAACGGTTCTCTAAACGAACCGCCGCGTGCCAACCCCCCATTGTAGGAAACGGGAAAAAGATCACCAAAAATATATATACATGTCTATAAACTTGGTTATGTTGAAATTTACATGTTTAATGTTGTTGGATGAACATGTTGAACATAGATTTTATTATGAGAATTATAACATGGTAGCATGGATGATTGATGCAAGCATGTCGGTTGGGAACATTTTATTATTTTATATATATATATATATATACATACACACATATATATATATATATATATATATATGTATATTTATATATATATATATATATATATATATATATAAATATACATATATATATATATATATATATATATATATATATATATATGTATATATATATATATATACATATATATATGTATATATATATATATATATGTATATATATTGGTTTAGATCGATTGATCGTTGTTCCCTTTTAGCATTTCAATACTTTATGAGGGCCGAGGACCTTGTTTAGTAAGTTAAAACTTTATACCTATATCAAGGGGTTAACCGTTGTAAAAAGAAAGGTTGAATTAATTGGAATGAGTTCTTGATTGATAATTTTCTGATTGCTTACTTAATTCCAAGATAAAAACAATTGTGAATACTTGTTGATTATGTGATTTATGTGATTAATGAGTCATAACAAATTATTAATTGGTAAATCATGTAAAAGTGAAACTGAATAGCAATAGCTTTAGACTGTGCAAGTCTGAAGTGACGGACAAACAGGAGTTGGGGTTCATGGTGGTAGCCCATGGCCTTTTCTGGGACCGGATTGATCACCGTGTTATATTTCATTCAAAGGTTCCTTGTTATCGCAGGTCACTGAGGTTACGGAGTCGCGCTCGTACCTCGTCTTCCTTAGTGAAGAATTCTGGTTGGATAATTCGGTCCATTAACTATTTCAATTAAAATAATATTAATGATATAAAGGTCTAGTCTAGTCAAGTGTAGTTTTCAAGTTAATATGTTTGGGCCGTCCTTACTTATGCTTCATTATTATCATGTTAGGAATGTTTATGTAGGGGTTTACAGTTAAATACATATTAACATATAGGAATAACCCCAAAGCCAGGAATCATGTATAAAGTACAGATTAAGCAGACTTACGTTTGTAGCGTGTTTTCCCTAGATTCAACGTATCATGAACACGAACAAGAACTTCAGATGTCGTTCCTCTACTTGGTTCACCAACACGTTCAAATTCGTCTTGAGATCGATGGCTTAGAAGTCACTCAAGATATTTTCCTTTTGGGAAGAACACTCTAATGGAGGCACAGAGAAAATCAAGGTTTCTCTCTTTCCTTAGGTTAGAATAATCTGGTTGCATTAGGTTAGGAAAATATCTAGAATAGGTTATTAAAATAACCTTTCTAATGGACCAAGCTAACCGTCCAAGCACAAGGCTTAACCGACCAGTAAGGCCCACGAGGAGTGCGAGCAGCTAGCTTGCTCCTGGGCCGCGGGCCATAAGGCAACATCTGCTGCCCTTTTGTGCACGCATCCAAGCAGCCAAGGCCATGGGCCAGTGCTGCAATCATGCGTGTTGCGCCCATGGGCCTTGCGCCTCATTTGCTTGGCTCGTGGGTTTGCTTTCGTGTTTGCGATTAAATTATCCTTCGACAATTTATTTATCATTTCCTACTTGACGATCCATTGTCGTACAGTACGATTATTCGTTTCGCCTAGCTTACGAATATACGCAACACGATATACGATTTCACGATCCAATGTTAAATCGTATAATTATGTTTTTCGAACTAATTTCCCAAAAAGCTACTAAATGAATTTTCGATTCATTTAATCCGGTGATCTGTTACATGCCAATGGTGTGACCTTATAGGTTCAGTCAAGAGTAAGTTGTGAGCCTAATATAAATTAGAACTCACTGATGGGAAGCATTTCTCCAGCTAGCTGTTCCGATCACTTAATCTTACTGAATTAATTGTTCGTAATTAATCTGAACCTTGGTATTGCTCTAATGCACCTTGGGTGAAGGACATATTTCCTTCAGTCTCTCACTTGTCATTCAGATAAGTATGCATTCCGATTCCTTTGTCTCTTGGTGTTACTTACTGAACATAAGGTAAGATCCAAGCCATCCTTATTAGGTCTAGAAGCGTTTCTCGAATTACTGAGTTCAACTGTTAAACTTTTAAAGAAGGTTAAGCCTTAACCATTCTGAGCACGAGCATGCATTTTCACAGTATCTAACTCTTCGAGAGGCCTTGTACAACAACAACACCATATCCTATCAAAGATATGAGGATAATCCCTTCTTGTAACTTATGAACAACTTACTTTGATTCATAGTACGCCTAATAAATGCTTTTATAGTCTCCTTTTACGGTGCGATGTTTAGCGAGCATCAAAGCGAACTAATTCTCAAACAAGAAGCCATAACTAATCAGGTTCTGAGGAATAGGTTCCCATCACCATTAATGAGAACTACTTATGAAATGACTTTAATATCTTAAAGTGTTCTCATGGTCAATCCAATACAAGATCCAATAAGTATCTATGCAAATGATTTCTGACATCCAGTCCATCTAGTTCAAGAAACAGAACTATAAATCAACTTCCAATCTAATCTTCATTAGTCATTGGTTGTCCAACCTTTCAATGACCTAGATTAGGGATCCTTTTGTGATTCAATATTCAAGTTCACTTATGGGTGTTTCTTTGTCAAATAATCCATCTTGACATCCCATTTGAATGTTTTGAATCACTTGGACTTTATCATTTAATACTAAACCAATATTAAATGAAATATGAAATACAATTTCATAAATGATAAATGTTTAAACCAAATGCTTACCAATTTGTGGGCCTCTAACCCAAATCAAGCATTTAATGTTTTACAGATATAGACCTTTCACCCAATACTTATAACATTCATGGAACTCAAACTTAATTCCATTCCTGCATATGAGTGTTGTATCTCATTCGATGAAGAGGTTTAGTTTATCATACTTTGCTATTATTATCATCCTTTCTATCGAAAGCCTTTCGTTGTAAGATGAAAAGATCTTTGAATACGTTTATAGAATGATCTAGTCTTTCATTGCTGTTAGAATGATTCTCATATTTAAATTTGAAATCATTCAGATAGCAGACTTGTGATCAACCTGAGTTCATTTAAGAACTCCCACTAGAAACAATTCCTTTTTATTTCTTCTTAGGAAATAATGAATTCATTTCAATTATGTAGAATTGCAAATGATGCTTCCCTCTTAAAATACTCCAACCAGTTCAAAGAGATGTGGGAGATACATCTTTCGACTAAGAACATGAAAACTATCATTGATTCAGTTTCCTATGCATCACATATGGTTTAGAACATATGTTACCACCTTTTAATCACGACGCCTAATTGCTCGTGTATGTTTGTGGTTTGCCCAACAACAAGATCAAACTTTTGTTTAGGCTATGCATGTAGCATCAAAACATTAGTTCATCTTTAATTCCTCTTATCAAGTGCTCATCCTACATGTCCAAATGTATTGGATGTTCTTGATATTATTCTAATGATCTTAGATCTAGATCAAGAAAGATTGGTATAAACTCACCACGATCCAATGTTCACGAGTTATCTTGGCGATCTATATATCACATCATACATGATTGATTGTAATGCAAAAACCATTCGCATTTTAAAATCTATCCATGTAACTTTTAGCTTTATTCTGTTTCAAGAGATACTAAATCTTGCTAAAATCTTGGCATTGCCATGTGATATAAGGTGAAGGCACCTCTTCAAGATCCTTCATGTTTGACTTTAGTAATAACAACCTAGCTTTATACTTAGTTAAAGCATTCATTACTTAGACTTACTCATATGGGTTGAGAGTCTCTTTTGAGTCTCTCAATTGTGTTTGATTTATTACTTTTACAGAATCCAAACAACGCTTTAGATCCTATCCAATAGATCTTTAACCCAGTATGTTCTAAGTTTCGCCATGGTTCTAATATTGACAAATACTTTCAAATCTAACCATTTAGAATTTGAATGTCACTTTCAATAGAGAGATATGTATCTCATATATATAGAACCAATGAACTTGACTTAGCTCCCACTAAACTCCTCATCTACAAGATGATCCATATTTTCGTAAAGCTATGATTGCTCAATAGACTTGTTGAAAAATATGGTCCGATTACCACTTGCGTGCTTTAATCTACGAATAGATTTCTTAAGCTAGCTCTTTTATCTAGCATCCAAAACTTTTACATTGTGCGATGTACACAAGTCCTTTCTACAAGTCCAATTGATGAAGGTATTTCATTTTCCAATTGCCATATTGCCATATGCAGTGATTGCTAGATTTATCCAAAATAGTTCAAGCATTCCGACTTGGTGAAAAAGATTTCAACATTATCAACGCCGTGAAGTTGTTTATAATATTTAACCACCAATATAGATTTTCTTTTGTATGTGTATACAATATCATCTTTGTATGTTTTGAAAACATGTTTGCAACCAATGGGAGTGAACCCTTTATGCAAATCAACGTTGTATGTTTAGAAAACATACTAATGGGAGTGAACCCTTTATGCAAATCAACCAAATCATAGATTTGATTCTTTAAGATGAAGATACTTCGGATAAAATGGCCTCAAACCATTTTATATGGCCTCGAACCATACTTATGTTTCTGATGACCTCAAAACATACTTGGAAATTTTCATTCGTCGTAGCTAACCTGTAAGTCGTATGTTTTTGAAGCACTTCCAAAGTCTTCATAGTTTTCATTCCTCAAGATATTTATGTATCTATCTTGGTTGAATTATATTCCTTATACGATTTACCTAGGTATTGAACATCAAATGTTAGTGTCTATAAAGACATTACTCAAGTCCTTTGAGTGTTAGGATTCTCTTGAAGCACTTCCAAAGTCTTCCTGAAGCTCTTTCCAAAGGCTTCTAAGTATGGAGCTTTTCCAAAGACTCCTAAGTATCCTACATTTGTTTGTTCACTACCAAAAAATACGGCAGATTTTGACCCATTAGGCGTGACGCTCTTTGAAAGGGTCGCGTTCATAGAATAATAAATATACAAATATTGACCCTGTTTTTCGTCGAAATACATACACACCCTTAAAAGCGTGCCTTTAAGCAAAATAAACACCGCAACCCACGTGCCTTCTACATTTCGCTCGAGAATGACTACTCTCCTAAAATAAACTGACCAGCCTCACCTCCCACGATCTTCTCAACCTCCTCCTACCTCCAAAATCTAACTATACTCGTCGCATTCCCCGACGAATCCGCCATCACTCCTCCTCACTTTCAGCACAATTGACGAACTCCATGGATTTCGTCTTCAACCTGTAAGTTAGCACAATTGAATCCCTCAATTCTCTCTATTCAAAGCCCACTTTTATCTCACTCCTCATTCTATATATTAATGGAAAATCCCGATTGAATTCTCAATCAGCCCTACAAATTCCTCCGATGATATTTAAGTTGTTGGAGAAATCCGATAATCCTCGTGGGTTTTGGATTTTGCTTCGGATAACGCTCAATTCTTGCCAATATATAATTCGATCTTGTAGGTTAGTTTTGTCTTACTTTTGTTGCTGAAATTGTATGTGTTCATTTTTACAGATTTTATATATTTTCTGGCAATTGTAGTTTTCGTTGTTGTGTTTTGTGGAGTAATTTCTTTTAACATCCTGAATTGATCTTCCCCCCTCATCCCTTTTTCAATTTGCAGTCTGTTAACATAACAGATAAACTTTTATCACTGATGTGTGTATGCTGTTAATCGTTGTTGTACGTATGCTAATTGATAAACTTATTTCAAGGCTGCTTGCATAACTGCTATTCCTATTTGCAAATCCCTGTTGAGGCTGTTTAGTGGATTCAATTGTTTATTTTGGCAATTGTTGCAGCTGTGTGTTAAGCTGATAATTCATGATTTTTCATTGAATTAATGTATTTAAGTAACGTTATTTCAGTATTTTGTAGCAGATATTCCTTACATTTGATTATTTTGATAGGAGTTTTGGTATTCTCATTTTTATGAAGAAGGGTGAAATAGTTCTATTTGTGAAAAATTGTAGTTATTTTGGTGAGCTAAGATTCTATAACTCAGTAGATGTTTGGGGGAGTGAAATTTCCATTATACACCGCTCTGGAAGCTTGTTGGAGAACTCAGTCCTTAATTACAGAAAAGTGGACTGCTAGAGTCTTATGGTTTTACCATAGCCTAAGAACTGGTCTGCAATTGCTTGTGTGGTAGGGTGTGTGCAGTTCTTTCTGTTGTGTGGTGCTTCTGTAGTGTGCTCACAGGGTACAGTAAGCAAGACCAAGTCAGTTGGGTGGTAGATTTTTTTTTCCTGTGGTGCTACTGCGTGCTTTTGTTGCTGCTGTTTTGCTATTTTAGAAGTTTTGGAATGGTGGTCTGACGCTTAGCACCTAATTAGTAGCTGGAGCTGCTTGGTTGTTTGGTTCGTTTTGTTATTTGTTGTTGAGGGTGGTTTTGTGTGTTTGGTTGTTTTTTATTTTCCCACCATTTAAAAACTCTTTTGTATCCGTGATTAATAGTCTTGCTTATTTACCAAATTCCACCCAGCAATTCCTCATCCTCAGACCACCTTTTTATCATCATAATTTATATACCATAAACAAGCATCTAATATAAAGTACCCAAGCATACTGTCTTTCGTAGTATTCTTTCAATCAGTATTTCAATTTACAAACCCTTGGGTTCTTTAATAAAGAACCTCTAATTGAAAATTTGAATTAAACAACAGTGCCTGAGTGCGAGAGATTTGGTATCAGTGGCTGGGTGTTCTATGAAAAAAAGGTATGAATTCTATGAATTCTATCTTTCTCGTTTAATGTTTTCTATCCTCATTTAGTTTTAAGGTATAAAAAGTTTCAAAATAGACGAATATCCCTCTCTATTCACATGGCCTCCTTTATTTGTGCCCCCTCCCCTTTGTAGCAATTAATATAGAATAGAGGAAAGAGTTGTTGTAAGGATAATATTCTGTAACTTTTTGTCTAATAGGACACTAAGCTTTTGTTGATTTCATGGTTTAAAGAATCAATTACGTTAGCAAAAGAAATTACCACAAATTAAGTGAAAAGCTTCAAGTAATGGAGATCGTATGGACAGAAATTTCATATATAAATTGTAAAATTGAAGACTGGTCTATTTTTGGAGACTACGCAAAAGTAGAAGTGCAGCTTACTTTGAAAGGAGTAGAATATCTGATACACAGACATTTGCCAATAAAAGAAAGCACAACAAGAAAAAATTAGAAATGAAGTTCTTTTGGATAAATTTATAAAACATGGGTGGCTGATTTTTGGGCAGTGCACAAACATAGATAACTTTATTAGTAGCTTTTTACTGGGATAGTATAAATGACAGCACAAACAGTAGTTTGTATGGACATTTCAAAACAAGCCATGCTACTATTCAGTCGTTGAAGATACACAAGACTGGAGAATACCTATTACATAGGAAGTTTCCAAAGCGACAAGAGAGTACAGAATCCAAAAAATCAACCAAAAAGGCCTGCAATTGACAAGAAAAATAACAAATCATTCCTTCGACATTAGACTATAAAAATCTTTTAAGTATTTCATTATATACATGCGAAAGAACTTAAAAGGAAAAAAACCCGCAGCTTGTTAGTAATCTAATTTTAGCCTCAAACCCCGTTTTCAACTTATAGAACCAACTCTAAACAGATTACAGCAGGTCTTAACAGGATGTCGATTAGGATTCAACTACAAAGACTTGAGGGTTTTTGTAAAAGGACTCTATAAGTCTTAGGGGTGCACAAGCGTGAGCTTTATCATGTCATTTTTGATGCTATGGCTCGTATTGAACAAAACAACACTATAAATTGCAATCCTGATAAGCATGTCATTAGAATGAACACACAATTTATCTGGATATGGAAAATATCAGGCTCTAATTGAGCTAGATAAGTTTCATATTCAGGCAACATAACACTTCAGAGGAAGGGACAGACTGAGAAGCAGATAGAGAGAGTCAGGGGCGGAAAGAAATATTTTTAAAACTTATCTATGTGTGAAGAATAGATATATCTTAAGCATATTTTTTGAGAATATGTGAAGAATAGATATGTCTTGAGCATATTTTTTTACATCATTTCCTTAACTTTCACAAGTAATTGCTGCTGTTCTTTTCGCATTTGTTTTAAAGTGCACATATATTATTTTCTTTCATGTCCCTTTCAGCTAAATTATGTCAGTTAATTAAAATAGTCTCTGTTGTGAAAGTCGATATTGGTCATGAATTATTACTGCAGGTCGGCTCCGACCATATTTTTTTTATTGTGAACTTTGTGATCTTGCAGTGGTTGGTACTGGTTCATTTGGTTCTACTCTTTACTGGTCTCTCCCATGTCCAAGTGTACTGCATTTATGATGTCACTTCTTGAATTCCTTAGCTATCTTTTTTTTTTGACATAAGCTTATACAATAAACAACTAAGGGAAGCTATTAAAAGATAAAAGTGACTTCGAGGCCAAAGTCGCAAGATCATGAGCCTGTTGAACACGAATTCGATCCACCTTGTTGATGCAACACCAGAGAAAGGTTCTAATTAACCTCTTAATTTCCGCAATCGTCCACAATACCTGCACATCTATCAAATTATCATCTCTCGGTAGTTCTACCAGACGTTGAGAATCTGTGAATATGGTGGCTCTCAAAATCCCTGCACGTGAAGCCCACTGTAAGCTGAGAAGACAAGCCATAGCTTCTGCATGTAGTGCTGAATCACTGATCCTGCTTGTGCTCCGCCCAATACCAGAAGAAATTCCTTAATCATCCATAATCTAACCCATACCTGCATTCCTCTTCTCCCTACGCCTGGTATTAATCTAAATAGTGCTGGCTATTTGAATATTATGTTAGGAAGCTTTCCATTGTATTAGGAATGTACTGCTTTTTGAATTTTTGCTTGTTAATGAGATAGTGAATTTTTCATGGTCGTTATTCATGCTGATGCAAGATTCTAAATATCTAGCTAAATTTTCTTGCCAGCTACAGTTGCATTACACCAGTACTTGATTCAATTTTCAATAGAGGGTAGTAGGTAGAGTCACTTTTAGGTTGTGAGAGCAAGTCACCAATCAAGATTAAAGGTGAAAGACGAGGGAGAGACAGATAGAGACAAGGGAGAGATGATGAGCTATTTTATAAAGAAAAGAGGGTTAGAGATATGTTATAAGTAGGATACTGGACATAGCTATTGTATTAATTTTAAAATTTATAATCCCCCCAACATTCAATCTGGTCTATGTTTATAGTTATGATCTGCTTAATTTTCTCAGTTCGATGTCCCAGAAAACAATGAAAGAGAACTCCACCAGAAAATCCTCTCATCAACTGAAGTGGCATGGAACTGGCTAGCTAATACATGGCTTTTACAAGAAAGAATTGAGTACATAACTAATCTTGGTTACCATATTCTGCTGAATATTAGTAAGAGAAGTTCCTGGTAGTACCCCTTGCCCTTGAATAGTTCTTGAAGCCTATAGATACAGGGGCGTACTATATATGAGACCAACAACACCAAAATCATAGACATGCCATCCTATTTCAAGGGTTCATTCTACACTAAGCGTCTAACCTTTAGTAAGTTCTGTCCTGTTCCTGTTATTGTTCAGAATCGTAATCCTTTGCTTCCTGCTTTTTTTTTTCCTGTTGCACAATGTTGGCTTATACGTAGTGCAAAGTAATATGGAATTCTTTGCAATAAACTCAAAATTTATTGGTAAAGTATATGAGATTCTTACTGAATCCTCTCCTTGCTAGCCTAGTTCCTTATGTGTTTTTCTTCTGTTTTGCTTTCCTGTTGGTTGCAGATTGTAGACACCTGCTTTTGTCCCCATTCCCGAAAGGTAAGGTTTGATGATGAGAACATAAATCTCCACTTGGCAACGCATCTCCTGTAAAATAACGAATCTCAATCACCGTTTCATTTCAGCCAAAACTGCTATTTATAGAAACCTGCTAAGAATAGTAACTGCCGTGAGAAGTAGTTGTTAAAAGTGGCAAAGTCATAAAAGATAGAAATCTGTCAGAATTAGGTGTTGCACTCCAACATAAGTCCTAAAAGAGATAGAATTGGAAAAAGGAATTCTATTCCTGTTATAATTCGAAAATAAGAGTTACGTATTAATTAAATTCCTAACGAACCTAGAGTTCGTAACGGGCCCAGACGCATTCCGTCATAAGTTAATACGCACTAAGAAACTCGGATAAGTCTCAAAATCTCCGTGTTTAAGAGTCCAAATCTGACAAAAGGCTCGACCAGATCCTATTTTCAACGCCTGGGTCTGGGCGCCGAAATCTTCGGCGCCCAGCCCTGGGCGCTGAAAATACTTGGGGCCGTGTCGTCTCCGAATTCTTTTTGGATTTGTATTCTAAAGATCTATCTTTCCACAAACTCTTTCCCTATAAATACAGCCTAAAAACCGACGTGAACACACAATTCCATAACCTGAGTATTGACTCTAGCCTTAAGCCTAGCCTCACGCTGCGAAATTGATCCGGCGTTCTGTCGCAATCGACCCAAAAGTCGAACAGAATGCATCCTGTCCCTTGTAGCTGATGAATTAAGCCTAACACTGGAACACTGCTTAGAAACCCGAGATTCGTTAAATAAAAGGAGAAATAGCAAAGCCAAGTGGTTAGTTTTCTGAGAACCGTGACGCACCTCTCAAGGGTGCGTCGTAATGTGTCCCTCATATGATTTAATCGCTTTCATCACCCTTTTATAAAATTGTCAAACTATTAACTTGATTGATCTATCACACCTAATAAGATAATACCCTGGACAATTGAATTATCATGCTAGGTACCTTAAATCAATCTAAATAAGATAATCACGATCGATTTAGTATTATGTGTTGCATATTGCTAAAATCAATTCAGAATAGTTTAATAGTTTAAACGCATGTCCCTTCAATTATTTATGCTGAGCTAGTAAGGATAACCTGCCTTTGGAGTTATCGATGAGCACTCCTCTCGGTAGTTACATGTTAGGTTATGATACATATGACAATTCATAAATCATGCGGAAACAACCATTAAGCCAGGAATACATAGTATTTACACATAATCATTTAGCATAGTTTAGATGCATACTCTTTGTTGCGTGCCTTCCCTAGCTGCGCCCGAACCGAACAAGAACAAGTCTTTAGGACTCCAAGTGTCGTCCCTCCGTAGATAGTCCACAGCACGTCCGGATCCGCCTTAAGATTGACCAACTAGAATCGCCCCTAAGGTACTATAAAATTTCGGCACTTTTGAGCAAGATGTGTGACTGAATTTTTCTCTCAAAACTCACTTTGAATACTTGAATAACTCGTTATAAATTGTGAACCCAGGCCACATATTTATAGGGGTATGGAAAGAGAATTGGAATCCTATTAGGATACGAATTAATTAAATTAGAATTATAATAAAACTCTTATTTAATTAATTTATCAAATAGAATTAGGAATTTAATCATTAAACGAATTCTGCACGTTTTAGGTTTCGTATGCGAACACAAACACTTACGCGAGAATGACCCGCAAGCGTGCAGGCCATGCCCGCGCACAGCCCACACGGCCGCACGGCCCACGCGAGCTACAAGCCCACGCGAGCTGCAGCAATGCTCGCAGCCCACTGCTCGCAGCTGCGCGCGCTGCGCGCGCTGTGCGCGCTGCCTCGGCCTGCTGGGCCTGGCCTTGCGCTGGGCCTGGCGTGGCCTTGCTGGGCGATGGCCTGGCTTCGTGCTGGGCCCTTGTCCGGCAGGCCTCGTCCGATGCTTATTCGTACGATACGCTTCCGATTAAATTTCCGATTCCGGAATTCATTTCCGATACGAACAATATTTAATATTTCCGATCCCGGAATCAATTTCCGTTTCGAACAAATATTTAATATTTCCGTTTCCGGAATTATTTTCCGATTTCGATAATATTTCCGATTCTGACAATATTTCCGTTTCCGGCAGTATTTCCGATTCTGGCAATATTTCCATTTCCGATAATATTTTCCGATACGTACCATGTTTCCGTTTCCGGCAACATCTACGACTTGGATAATATTTATATTTCCGATACGATCCATATTTCCGTTTCCGGCAATATCATCGTTTCCGGAGTATTCATTTCTTGCCTGTGACGATCTCAGCTCCCACTGAAACCAAGATCCGTCGATTCCGAATATCCATAGATGGAGTATTTAATGCCATTAAATACTTGATCCGTTTACGTACTATTTGTGTGACCCTACGGGTTCAGTCAAGAGTAAGCTGTGGATTAATATCATTAATTCCACTTGAACTGAAGCGGCCTCTAGCTAGGCATTCAGCTCACTTGATCTCACTGAATTATTAACTTGTTAATTAATACTGAACCGCATTTATTAGACTTAACATAGAATGCATATTTGGACCAAGGGCATTATTTCCTTCAGTCTCCCACTTGTCCTTAGGGACAAGTGTGCATTTCCTAATTCCTTTGTCGCTCGATGCTTGCTCTTGAACATAAGGTAAGAGTTGTCATCCTTATTATGTCCAGAGGTGTTCCTCGGTTTCAGAGTTCAACTGATCAAATAAACAGATAATCATAGCCTATGATTCATCCGAGCACGGCCATGCATTTCACAGTTTCTAGCTCTCCGAGTGGCCTTGTACAACTTTTAAGCATCTCATCCCGATTTATGGGAGGACAATCCCAATCTTGTGATCTTGAGATTAGACTTCGTTTGATAGGTGATTACCTGAGCGTTGCCTTTATAGCCTCCTTTTACGGTGCGACGGTTGGTCAACGTCAAAGCAACCAGTTCTCAAACAAGTAATCTCAAATCACTCAGGTATTGAGGATTTAGTGTCTAATAATTTTAATAAAATTTACTTATGACAGATTTTCATCTCTTACAGTAAAGTTTCATAGGTCTTGTCCGATACTAGTCTTCCCAAAGTAAGTATCTATGCAAATGATTATGACATTGCCATGTCCACATAGTTCAAGAAACAGAACTACTAGTCATCTTGCATTCTAATCGTCTAACGTTTTCTATGCGTCCAATGTTATAGAAAACTCCGACTAGGGACCATTTTCAACCTTTGACATTCAAGTTCACTTGATAGACATTTCTTAGTCACAGGACTGGTCCTGACAGTCTATCTTGAATATATCGTCAAATTGAAGGGACTCATCATTTAATACTAAACCAAGATTAAATGGAATATGA
Organism: Spinacia oleracea; assembly: GCF_020520425.1. Classification (NCBI taxonomy): domain Eukaryota; kingdom Viridiplantae; phylum Streptophyta; class Magnoliopsida; order Caryophyllales; family Amaranthaceae; genus Spinacia; species Spinacia oleracea. The sequence goes on from NC_079488.1 coordinate 49,875,025, forward strand.
AAATACATTTCATATATGATAAATGTTCAACCCCATTGTTTTACAACCATGGGCCTCAAACCCATCTTTTAAAACAATTCATGGAATTCAAAGCTATGCTTGATTTCCAGTGCTACAACGTGAGTGTTGCTTCTCACTTGTTGCATAGGTTTAGTTATCACGCTTTGCCAATCTTAACATCCTTTTCATCGAATGTTCTTCGAGATATGATGATAAGAACTTTTGAGTATGTTTATTTTGTGATCTAGTCTTTCTTGCTACATTAGTGGTTTTACGCATTTTGCAATGAAGAACCATCAAGTTAGCAGACGTTTTTCTTGCTTCAAGAGTGGTTCTACGCATTTTTCAATGAAGAACCATCAAGCCAGCAGATAGGTGATCTACCCAAGTTCAGTGAAGAACTTTAAACAACCCTGTTTTATTGCTTCTTAGGAAATAATTACTTTTACTTCAACTGTATAGGTTGCTAGTGATGCTTTGTTTGGATTTACCTATCCAAGCAGTTCATAGATATGTGGAAGACTTTCCAACTATATCTTAGAACATAGAAATTATTATTTTAATTTCCCACGCAACAACTCATGGTCTCCAATCCATGTTGCCATTTTCAAAACACGATGCTCTATAGCTCGTCCTTATCAATGGTTAACTCCAAAGGGTCTTGCTTGATCCTTTGCCAGTGTTTATGCGTGTAGCATCAATATTTAGCATATCTTTATTTCCTTGAATCAAGAACTATTCCTATGTACCTTTTCAAGTACCATAAGTATTCTTGATCTCAATCTAGTTGATCTTTACTTAGATCAATAGAGATTGGTATATGTTCGTCATGGCTAAAGTCATACGATACGTTTTTGGCGATCCTCATATTATATCATACATGATAAATTCTTTTGCAGAATAATTCCCAATTGAATTCTATTCATGTAACTTTAGCTTATCTAGTTTTAGTAGATACTAAATTCAGCTAAATTCTTTGACATATAATATAGGTTAAGAATCTTATTTAGATCCTTTGATGTTTAACTTAGTAAATGCTTATACATAGTTCAAACATCCTTTACTTAGATTTATTCACATGGGTCGAATATCTCCAATGGAGACTTTCGTGTTTGATTTAGTAAATGCCATTACTTAATCCAAAACAATATCATAAGATCTTTGTAAATAGATCTTAATACCCAGTATGTACTAAGTTTCGCCATGGTCCATCATTGATGAATAATTTCAAATCCAAGTCATTAGCATTTGAATGTTATTTCACAATAGAGAGATATGTGTGTAATACAAATAGGACCAATTAAGTTTTAAGTACTCCCACTAAACTTCTTATATATCTATAATATTTTATGAAACTAAAATGCTTATTAGCTTCACTTAAAATACAGTTCCAATTCCCAATTGCTTGCTTAAATCTGTACTTAGATTTTATAAGCTAGATTTCCTTTTCAAGCATTTATTTGGATCCACAAATTCTATGACATACCATGTACATATTATATTCCAACATTTGATTGAGGAATACGTTTTGTCATCCAATTGCTATATGTACCAATATGCAATCATTGCTTGAATTATAGACTTGAGCATTACGATTATGCACAATTCACACCATGAATTTGCTTGTAACCTTTAGCAACTAATCTAGCTTTGTGTGTGAACACAATTCCATGTTTGATGGTTTTTATCCTTAAAACAAACTTGCAACCAATAGGTGTGAAACTATTCTTGCAAATCAACAAAATTTCTATTTTGTCATCAAAACATTGAGTATGTTTTATGGCCTTTAACCAATTAAACATATAGTCTATATATGGCCTCTAACCATTTTAGGGAATCTATATTTCGTCATAGCTTTCTTACAAGTCACAAACTCATTAATTTGACTGCAAGTTGTAGGTTTCTTTACTATCTAATAGAAGAATTGCATAGTTTCAGTGACCTGAACTCCATGTTTCTTCACTATCTAATAGAAGAATCTCATAGTTCCAGTGACTTGAACTCTATGCCTACTAGGGTATAGAACATCAAACAATAGAATATCAATAGCCACTTGAAAGTCCTTTGAATATTCTGTTCTCCTTGAAGCACTTGTAAAGTCTTCTAAGAGATGTCTATTCTTTAAAGCCACTTCTAAAGTCCTTAAAGAATAAGTTCGGATTTTCTGAAGCACTTCGAAAAGCCTCCGGAATGTCCGTTTATGTTTGTTGTTCGCCTCGAAGACTTTCGAGGTCTATTTTCTCCCACTTGTCATTTTGGAAACGAATTTCCAAAAAGGACATTATTTCGAGCAAACAAACATTATGTTCTCAAAAATTCGTGGTAGAAACAATACCCTTGTGTCTCATTTGAATAAATAACAATGAAACATATATCTATACTTGGGCCTTAGTTTGTCGAATGACAAACATTAAGCTCCCACTGAGTTTTGCAACTCTCAGATACATTTTATGAAAAGTTATTCTGAAATTACTTTTCAATAGCTTTGACGAATTTGGTTTAGTTTGGTGGTAGTTGAGCATTTTGTTTTAGAAATTATAGGAAAAGTCTTTATGATTCATCATTGATCGAATCAAGTACTAATTGACTTCGATCATTCCAACGTAGATATGCCATATCTTATGGATCAGATTGTGAAATTACAACACACAATATTGATGATCATATTCGGTCTTAAGTAATCATCAACATGATCTAACCTAGATCTTTATGATTTCTTACCAAGTGGGATTTATACTTCTGAATCTTTGAACTAGCCAAACAGATTCAAACTTATATCACATTGAGTAAATAAACCTATATTCACTCAAATCTGTGTGAAATAATAAAGTCATAAAACCTTTCTTTAGCTTTGAACTCTATTGTCTAGGCGTTCTAACAATAGTTCATATCTTTTGTTACTTTCAACAAGTAAGACTAGTCGTCTTAAATTGATCTAGAAATCAATGAACTTTCAAAAGTCCATCAAAATAGAGCTTTTGAATGTTAATTTGTTGATATGGTCTAAGCAACAATGCCAAAGATTAGTGGAACTCAAATCAAGGGGTTGATTTGAACCTAGTAAAGTTCTTTAAAGAGTTGTTTGTTTTAATCAAGCATATTGACTCAACCTGTAATTGACCATTTCATTCAAATAAACAAACAAACATTGTTTTTGTTTTTCTTGAATGTGAGTCTTTCTGTGTTTGAAAACAGAAATTTAGGTATGCTGATTATGGAACAAAATAGCCATTAAGTTCCAGCCTTTGAAAGGACTTAAAACAAACTAGATGACCCTACAACTAATGTAGCATTGCCATGCTTCATTTCCCACTTGTAGGTCATTAGTGTATCCTAGCTTCCATTGTTTGAGTTATTACCGAAGTAAGAACCTCAAGCGGTATATGATACCAAGGAAGTTTGATTGCTAGGTCACTTCTCTTTAAACATAAACTTATAGGTAGAAACGGAATCGTAAATTCCTTTCATTTGTTCCTTTGTTTTCCTATTTCTTGTACCCTTTCTTATAGTCTTAAGAATTGAATTCTTTAGTGTTGACTTTTATACTTTGTTAGACATGTCTAATGTCACCAACAAGGTTCTTTACCATTTTAATTTATGTTGAATATTTTGTTTCAACTAGATGATCTTACTAGAAGCTTCTAAAGTTCTCTAAGCATCGATCTACTCGAATGTCTAGGGACTAGACTCATTCGAGAATTAAATGGAAAAAATATTTTAGGTTGTTAACCATTGGTAAAGCTGAGCGTTTAAACTCAATGCTTTATGATCTCAAAACTACAGTGTATTTTGAATTCACAAGCACCAATTGGTTTGCCATTCGATTTTGATATTCGAAAACAACCATAAAAGTTGCTAAAAGAAACGTACATTTTAAATTGCTCATTTTCTCTCATTTCCGTGAATCGTTCTTGGATTCACTACCAATCGAGGAAATTTACTGTTACCTTTCTAAAAGGATTTACTGCAGTGCAAGATATTTAATTATAAACAATAATTAAAACATACATTGAAGCATGCAAAGTCTAAACATTTATCATGAATAATAACTTGAAGTTAAAGCAACCATGCAATTCAAACAAGTTATTAGCATTTTATTCGATTTTATTGTTCCGGCAGGTGTGAATAAAATGATTCCAAGACCCTAAAACCATTGAAGAATTAAGCACAGTTTGTCGACTCAATTCTAAAACATTTTAGGTAAGCAAAAGCCTTTTGCTAATAGTCTAGAAACTACTCTTGGTTGATAGGTACGTCTAAGAACTTATTAGGTAAACCTATCGATTTTGCCACGACATAAAAGGACTCCTTACTTATATCGTTGAGTTTCACCAAAACTAACATGTACTCACAATTATTTGTGTACCTTGCCCCTTTAGGACCAATAAGTAACACCTCGCTGAGCGAAAACTATTACTAGATTGATGTAAAGGATATCCAAGCAAGTGTATATTTTGGCATGGCACCTTATAACTCAATTTTTAAGTTTGGAACTTAAGGCTCTTACTATGTTGGTTAGATTTTAAGTGAACTAAAATCCTTAATCATGCAACATAACCAAGCCACAATCTCATGCATAATTAAGACATATTTAAAGCAATAAATAACTTAAAGCATGCATAAGATAAATGTGATCTAGTATGGTCCGACTTCATCTTGAAGCTTTGACTTCAAAGTCCGTCTTGAAAATCTCCGTGGGAGGCACCATTTTCTTCAAATAGGATAAGCTATAATTAAAACTAATTACAACTATTTGATGGTACGCAGACCATATTTGAATTGAAAAACAACTTTGGTACTTTAGACCAATTACATTCAAATTAATGGTACGCAGACCATATTTTCTATCCTATTTGGGCCATACTAGTCACTTCATAACCTGCAAAACAGTACATATACAATATATACCATTCACCCATTCATTATCATGAATGGCCCACATAGCTGGTTAGTAAAACACATTATGCATCACGTTAAACATTTGCAGCAATTAATCAAGGGCACCAATAATCTACCAATTATTCATTCCTTATTAATTCTAATCAAGTTGTTTTAACCTTAAGGATTTGTAGACCTAATCAAGAGTTTATGACTAAAAGGGCTCCCACTTAAACCAATAAATTCATATGCTTTACTAATTTTAAACATAAAAATGTATTTCTAGTCTAACCGGAAACATACAAATTTAATTAAAATTTAAAGCTCATATAAATTTATAATTGAATCCAAAAATTTAATTTAATTTCAGTCGTATTTAAATTAATTCATGATTTAAATTTTAGTAAAATAATTAGAATAAATAAAATTTATTATAATTATAATATTCAAAATTAAAATCCAAGAAAATAATTTAAATTATTAATTTTAAAATTAATTAAAATTACGTAAACTGAAAATTTAAAATTTCAAAACGATCTAATCGCAACGCAAACACCCTACGCATCGCACGCCCATGGGCCACACGCACACAGCCATCGCTGGCCATGTGCGCGCAGCCCATGCGCTCGTCGCATAGCTGCTGCATCTACCCATCGCAAGCCATCGCACAAGTTGGTGCTCGCTGCGCGCGCGCCAGCGCTCGTTGCACGCGAGCCATCGCTCGCTGTGCGCGCTCGCCAGCGCTTGCTGCGCGCGCTCCAGCGCTCGATGCACGCGAGCCATCGCTCGCTGCGCGCGATCGACGCTGGGCGCAGCGCTCGTGGCACGCGAGCTTGCGCTCGCTGCGCGCGAGGCTGCGCGCGCTTGCGCGAGGCAGTGCGCGTTGTGGCGCAGCTCGCTTGCTGCCCACACGCGCACTGCCGTGCCTTGCCTTCGCCCATGCCTCATTCGTCCATAGCTCGTGGCCCACGACACAAGGCAGGGCTGCTGCCTTGTGCTCGTGCACCATGCCCTTGCTCATTGCATTCGTGCCGCACGGGCGACGAGCTCCCTTGCTCGTCGTCGCATGCCCGCACTATACAACACCCCTTAAGGGTAACACGTAGCGTCCATTGCTTTGTGCGTGCAAGTTATATGAACGAATCGCATAAAATTTAAAAAATTTATATTTAAAATTAATGACAAATTAATAAATTAATATTAATTTAATAATTTTAGGGCGAAAAATCGAAAATTTATTATTCAATTGATTTCCGATTAACATGGATTCAAGTCTAGGTCATAAAAATTTAAAATTTATCATAAATTTACAATTTTTATGGTGGTTTTTAATCATAGGTATCTAATTAATTTATAATTAATTATGAAAATCAAATTAATTCTAAATTATTGTAATTTTCAACAAATTAATCATAATTACAAATTAGATTGCATAATTAACAAGGCTAGGCATTCAAACTTGTTAAACATATACAGTAGGTCAATCAAAAATTCAAGATTTATCAACAAGAATTGCAAATATTTAATTTAACATCTTAAATTTACGAAATTTTGCATTCGAAAAACTAAAACCTTCGAAAAGTCATAGTTAGGCTTCGAATTTCAGAATTCTGGGTTCGGCAGAAAAAGACTATTTTTGTCAAAATTTTAGAATGCCTTTTACATGCGGAATTGACACAAAAATCACTCGATTTGGATTAGTAACGAAGAAACTGCCGAAAAACTGCGTACGTATAATTAAATAAACGCAATTTGCAATTAATTAACAATTACGAAAATTAATCACCCCTTTTAATTCTTGCAAATTTGTAATATTTAACCATGTTCATGCAATTTAGATTATGAAAATAATAAGAGGCTCGTGATACCACTGTTAGGTTATGATATATATGACAATTCATAAATCATGCGAAAACAACCATTAAGCCAGGAATACATATTATTTACACATAATCATTTAGCATAGTTTAGATGCATACTCTTTGTTGCGTGCCTTCCCTAGCTGCGCCCGAACCGAACAAGAACAAGTCTTTAGGACTCCAAGTGTCGTCCCTCCGTAGATAGTCCACAGCACGTCCGGATCCGCCTTAAGATTGACCAACTAGAATCGCCCCTAAGGTACTATAAATTTTCGGCACTTTTGAGCAAGATGTGTGACTGAATTTTTCTCTCAAAACTCACTTTGAATACTTGAATAACTCGTTATAAATTGTGAACCCAGGCCACATATTTATAGGGGTATGGAAAGAGAATTGGAATCCTATTAGGATACGAATTAATTAAATTAGAATTATAATAAAACTCTTATTTAATTAATTTATCAAATAGAATTAGGAATTTAATCATTAAACGAATTCTGCACGTTTTAGGTTTCGTATGCGAACACAAACACTTACGCGAGCATGACCCGCAAGCGTGCAGGCCATGCCCGCGCACAGCCCACACAGCCGCACGGCCCACGCGAGCTACAAGCCCACGCGAGCTGCAGCAATGCTCGCAGCCCACTGCTCGCAGCTGCGCGCGCTGCCACGGCCTGCTGGGCCTGGCCTTGCGCTGGGCCTGGCGTGGCCTTGGCTGTTCGTGTGGCGCGCTTGGCTTGCTGGGCGATGGCTTGGCTTCGTGCTGGGCCCTCGTCCGGCAGGCCTTGTCCGATGCTTATTCGTACGATACGCTTCCGATTAAATTTCCGATTCCGGAATTCATTTCCGATACGAACAATATTTAATATTTCCGATCCCGGAATCAATTTCCGTTTCGAACAAATATTTAATATTTCCGTTTCCGGAATTATTTTCCGATTCCGATAATATTTCCGATTCTGACAATATTTCCGTTTCCGGCAATATTTCCGATTCTGGCAATATTTCCATTTCCGATAATATTTTCCGATACGTACCATGTTTCCGTTTCCGGCAACATCTACGACTTGGATAATATTTATATTTCCGATACGATCCATATTTCCGTTTCCGGCAATATCATCGTTTCCGGAGTATTCATTTCTTGCCTGTGACGATCTCAGCTCCCACTGAAACCAAGATCCGTCGATTCCGAATATCCATAGATGGAGTATTTAATGCCATTAAATACTTGATCCGTTTACGTACTATTTGTGTGACCCTACGGGTTCAGTCAAGAGTAAGCTGTGGATTAATATCATTAATTCCACTTGAACTGAAGCGGCCTCTAGCTAGGCATTCAGCTCACTTGATCTCACTGAATTATTAACTTGTTAATTAATACTAAACCGCATTTATTAGACTTAACATAGAATGCATACTTGGACCAAGGGCATTATTTCCTTCATTACAGTCCCCCGAACTCTCAATCTCTGCCCTGCGGGTGTACGTTGAGCGATCCCCACACTAGGGATCACAAGGGAACCTATGGCCGTCGTGGTCGAACATAATTGCACTCCCTTTATGTCACGATAACCGGGTTTCGTCAGTTTTTCTCATTGTCGTTAAAAACTGAATGGCGACTCCTATATTACTAGTCGATTGGGTGTAAACTCACAGGAAATCTAACTACACTTGATCTGACGACATCACGCCCACGAGGGACGAGGTCATGCATTAGCCTCGTTCTTTTTCGACCCCCTCACGGTGGAGACTCCACTGGGGAACGTTAATGAAATACTCGTGCTCGTAGGTAATCAAAATAGCCGAAGGGTGAAACGATCCTACTCCGCGTTTATTTCCTTATCAAGTTGGGACGACCTGAAAATCAGCATATTAATGTGAACGGATAGAACCGCATAACGAATCTCGGCCCCTTGGCATGTTTCATCTCGGGAGTTGGGACTAAGGATACCCATCGCCAACCGGGGGGTGCATACGCTTCGAATGTTGTCCACTCAGCACTTTTCGCTAGTATTACACCCGTCCCAAACCCAATCGCTCGCCCACTAAGGTCCCTCTCATTGGTGCATGCCCCCTTGGCTTACATCGTGATTGGCTTCTTGGGACGAAATTCGTCTGTTGAATGCACTACCTCGACCGGGGCATGTGTTGGATCTATGATAGAAACGGTACCAAGCCGACGCAAATATTACCCATAGAAGCCTATCATAAACTACGTGACATATTATTTTTGCTTCATGTTGTAATGTTAGTTATGTGTAGCGAATTACGTGATTGTGTTGTGATTGTGTGTGACAAATAACGCTAGAAAACCAACGACCCTAAAAATTGCCCAAACATTCATAAACACCAATTGGCCAAAGAGTTATACCTAAATACGTGTCCCGCAGTCCCGGGCGATCGCCACAAAAATAAGCGACGCCCAGGACGGCCTGTAACGGATCCCACGACGCTGCATAACGCGCAAAGGAAGTTATTGGGCAAGCACGCAAAATTAAGTCGTATGTACAAAAACAATAGACGAACAGAATACGAGTACCAGTCAGGGACGCATTTTCAGCGCCCCTGGCTGGGCGCCAATTATTTCATCGCCCTTGTTGGGCGCTGAAGTTGTTGCTTGGCCTTTTGGCCAGGCACCGCAGCCTCGGTGCCCGCGCACAAAATATACGTAGCAATAAAAAAATCGTAAGAAATTTGCTACGAGGACGTATGAAAAAGGCACTCAATTCTAAAAACGACTTATAAAATAAATAACTCCTTGCGTCGTCATTAGGCCTCCTATGACGACAATGTTCGGCACCGAAACCAAGCATGCCAGTTAATATAACTTTGAATGTCACGCGGGCAAGTGTTTCGAAAACCTAAAGAATGACCAAAAGAAAAGCCAAAATGTACCAACGAGAGTGAGAATAGAAAACCGATAGGAAGAGTCAAAAGTCTAGACTAAGTAATGCTTAGCTTTGGGCCTAAACTTTAGCTTGTCTTATGCATAGGGCTGGTTTTGCCACTTGGCGTCGATCTGAAAATCAAAGGTTAGTACGTCTCGAAGATACATTACCAACACAAGGTTTAGCAACTCCAAGCTCCATTCGTCACTCCCCCTTTCAAGGATCTCCGATTCCCCAACCTCGATTCGCACCCTCAAACATGTCCATGGAAGAGCTGCGGGACCAAATGGCCCAAATGACCCTACTTATGAATCAACTGAAAATGGAAAACGAATCCTTAGCGGCTGCGAAAGCCAAACATGACCTCGATAACGAGAAGAAGATCGAAAAAATGGTTCTGCAGCAAACTATGGGGAGCAAGTATTTCTCCCTCGATCCTGAACCTTTTCCGGGCAAACTACCGGAAAAGTTTAGTTCATCCGACTTACCAAAGTTCAAAGCCACGGACAAACCCCGTGATCATCTCTTGAGCTTTGTGAATGCCATGAACTTGAAAGGTGTGGACAAGTCCATGTATCTGCCTGCCTTTCCTTTGTCCTTGGAACCTGTGCCACTCAAATGGTACTACCACCAGGACCCTACGCTCTTCCCCACTTGGGAGGACTTTGTCAATGTCTTCATCAAGCAATACTCGTCGAACATGGATTTTCAAGTCACCATGCGCGAGCTGGAAGTCCTCTTCCAAAAGAAAAATGAAGGCTTCACGACCTACTTCGCTAGATGGAGGGACCAAGCGGCCCAACTAATCAATAGGCCTCCTGAAACTGAATTGGTCCAAAAATTCATTGACAACCTAGACCCAGCTTATAAACAACATCTTAGATACTTGGGCCTTGACACCTTCAAGAGGGTTTATGATGTAGGAATAAAGATCGAGGATGACCTCACAAAAACAGTACAAAGCAAGCCTGCATACAAAAGTAATACCTACAACAGGGGCCACACGCCTCAAGCCCAAGAGGTCCACGCCGTAGAAGAAACCCCAACCCGAAGGAGCCCCGGAAGGTGGACCCGAGACCGAAAGTTTGCCCCACTCGGGTCGACTCTAGTACAAGCCTTCCAAAGACTAACCAAACAAGGAAAACTAAGGCCCATAGGTCCCACACCCGACCCTCCATTCAAAAATAAATACTGGGTCGAGGGCGCCCGCTGCGAGTTCCATCAAGGAAATGGGCATGATACTGAAAACTGCTGGAATCTAAAAAACACGATCCAGGATATGATAGAGGATGAAATAATACCCCTCCCTAACGTTGGCAAACCCAACAACAACAAGATCCCACTCGGCTCTTGTCACATCTCTCTCGATCAACCGGAAAATATGAACTTTGACCCTACGGTGTATATTACGCCCCAAGGTGCACCACTCGCCATGGTCCCTATGGATCAAATCGAGAGAGAAATGTGCGGTGTGTGGGATGATGATATCTACCTGTCCCAAGTATCGGGCCAGGACCTCTTTACTAAAACTTGGCCCGGGCATGCTCCCATTGACACCACCCCTTAAGATCCCGAAGTTGACAATCTCACTCGGTCCGGAAGGGTATACCAATAGGATATTCGCCCACCTCCCGTGGACGACATCCCAGTCAGACAGACTCCTGAAAACATGCGGCACACCACCGTCGCAGAAGTCATCGAAAATCCTCTCTTGAAGCAACTAAAAAGAACCAAAGCCGAAATTACCATCTGGGATCTCATGTGCACTTCAAAGGAACATCGTGAAAAACTTATTCGCTCACTTAACCTCATCTTAGTCCCTACGGACATCACACCTGACTCGTTGGTTAACCACGTCACGAGAGATGTTGAGAAAAAAGCAATAGTTTTTACTGACAAAGACTTACCTAAAGAAGGAGGCGCCCACAATAAGGCTCTCTATCTAGTGGTTGGATGCAAAGGACAAAACATCCCCCTAGCACTCGTAGATAACGGTTCAACGGTAAATGTTTGCCCATTGCGAACCGCCCATTGCTTGGGGCTAGGAAATGATGACTTACAAACCTCCACGCAAGGGGTGCGAGCCTATGATAACTCTCGAAGGCCTGTGTTGGGAAAAATCAACCTCATGATATAAACCGGGCCTGTGGCACGCACCACGGAGTTTCAGATAATTGACATCAAGCCCACTTTCAACCTCCTCTTAGGGCGCCCTTGGCTCCATGACTTAGGAGGTGTGGCTTCTACCTTGCACCAGATGGTTAAACTTAACCATAACGGGGTAATTCTGGAAATACGCGCCCCTCCTCTCGACGTCAGTTGTACTATGGTCGGAACGACCGATGCTGCAGAAGACCTTTATGGTTTTCAAATGGATGAAGTCATCCAAGTCATTGAGGACTACAATTTAGCATTTCTAGATCCGCGAGCGTCCCGGGTCATCCCTAAAATGTTGCTAGCTCAAGGCTATTTCCCGGGAACTCCATTGGGCATAAGGAAGAAGAACAACATGTTCCATCCCCCACCCAACAAAACTACTCCCTTTGGTCTAGGCTATACACCAACGGAGGAAGATATTGCTGACCACTTGTCTAGGCTACGCCTTAAGCCAGCCAAGACAAAACAAACCACCCTTATTCCCCCATACCAAAGAACCCTTAACGGTATGTTTGTCCGAGAAGGAGAAGAACACCCATGCTGCGACTTCCCTGAACCCTTTGTTCAGAATGGCCTGCTAAAACCCGGATTTGAGATTTTCCATGACTGTCATATTATGGATGAGGCACCCCACCTCACCAAGACTGAAACAGCTGAAATATTAGACAACCAAGCTCTATGGACATTGTTTAACGAATCGAGGCCTATGGAGGACGAGGCTGTAATAACCACCCTAGCCCTGCAAGATGAAGGTTTCAATCCAACCCGGTTAATCACTCCTACATCAACACCAGAAGAGACCGAGAACGGATGGGTGAAGACATATCAGTGGGTCAATGCAAAGGGAATAGAATTCAAGATGAGTACAGGCGAAGGACCAAAGTTCTACGAGACTAAACCCAAGGCTTGAGCCATAGAGAGCACTTTAGCAAAACGCCTAGTAGTTCTTTAGATGATAGAAAAAATAATAGCTCTAGAGATAGTCCTAAGACCCCTTAGTATATAGGCTAATTTATTTCAGTGTGTTTTCCTTACTTTCCAAATTAATAAAGGCGTAAGATTTCTCCTAAAAAAATTGCTCTAACACTAAACAAGCACTAATCATATTTGCAAAAATAAAATCAAAAAATGTAAGGAAGTGGCCCACTTTAGGCCCAATAGCAAGACCCACTCGGTCTTGAATCGTGACATCAAAACCAATTCTCGAAATCCACAAAATAAACCGTACCTCCAAGACATAAAGGTCAACCCGTGCAATCATAAAAGTCAACCCGTGCAACCCAAAGAAACCAAAGGAAATCAAATCCAAAACAAGTGCAAATGTTGCTTAAAAAGAAAATTAATAAAACGTAAACCCACCATACCCTTCTTTAACAACATGCACCTCAACCCACCCAAAATCCCTACACAAAGATCTTCACATCTTTCGCACCCTAACTCCATTTTCAAAGACGTTTTGAGTCACGAATAGATAAAATTAATCCGGACGAAAATGCATCTCACGCTAACAGTCCAAAAAGCTTCCGAAATAGTGTCAAAATTGATTTCTGACGAATAAAAAGTAAAACAAAACAAAGAAAAAGAAATAAAAGCAAGAAACATGTGAAAGAAAAGAAGCAACACGCCCAAAAATCACCCAGAAATCATTTTCAGCGCCCAGAGCTGGGCGCCGAAATCATTAACGCCCCAGTCTGGGCGTTGAAACTCTCTGCTTGCCGAAGTTTACCCAGAAGTGCTCGTCATTTTATCCGCACATACACGGAAAAATAACAAACACTTGGGGGGTACAGCACGTATTCACGTATTCAGATATATATACCAAAAAGAAAAACAAACATGAAAAAACAATGCGCATAACACATGTACTCAAAAAAAATCATAAAGCAAATTTCGACTTACGGCAAAGCAGCAGATTAAAATAAACTTCGCCTATTCTGCCGTTTCAAATAATATGTTTCCATCTCATAACATACTTATCAAATTCGGCATCCTAGAATTCATTCTAGCTAGAACTACGCGCAACCTGATTCTAAGTTAAAGTTATTTAACAAGGATACGTAGGCAATCCTATTTATGGATTCGGTCCAATAAAAAAAAATGTGCATAAGTGTTGGAAATGAGCGAATGAAAAAGAGAAGCAAAGCGAGAACAAGAAAGCAAAAAACCAGAAAAATAAATTACGCCTTTATTAATATTTAAAAGTAATAAGAAGGAAAACCAAAGTGCTAAGGAATGAAAAACAAACACAACTGAAATAAATAAAGGGAACCTACACCCTAGCAAGAACTACACTACTCGAGTTCTTCCGGATCATCAAATAAAGTTTTGTAGAGGGCAATGTTCGCAGGGTCCACCCCCACGGGCTTCTGCGCTGCCCCTATGTCGATCTCCATAAGAACAGGTTCCTTGACACTAACTTCCAAGGATGCCAAGGCCTCAGAAACTTCTTCAGTCTGAACAGCTATAGCCCGCTCAGCCTCAAGGGCACAAACAATAGTAGGGGAAGAATTATCGACATCAATTCGATCAGCCACTGGTTCTACTGGGGGCTGAACTTTCCTAACCCATACATTATTCCGGCGACGAGCTTGCATTTCTTTTGGGAACAGCAGGCCCCTTCACGTTAGGTACCTTTTTAGGCCTAGAACTGGAACGAGGAATTTCCTTTCGCTTTCGATCAGGACGAGCTTTCACAGTCTTAATGCCATTTTCGCGAGGGTTAGCAGGATTACGGTTTTCATACTTAGCCCTACCTCGAGGTATCAAAAGTTCAGCCGGCTCTTCATTTCGAGCCTTAGTTCTCACAGCCTTATCATCGGAACTCATCCACAACTTATAATTCTCGGAAAGATCCACAAAGCCATCTGTAGTCACGGTCCAACGCGGGAGGCCACCATAATACTTAGCCAACGCTTGAACCCGTGCTCGTGAAAAGACCGCTACTTTAGGTGGTACCGTATCAGCAAATGGGATAGTCTGCCTTAAGCCGTATTGTCGCATGACTCGGTAAGGAAAGATGTAAACAGGCCGAGATAATCCAAACAAAGAAATATGAACTAACGTCTCGGAACCCCCGTCATATTAGTCAAACCCCACCACGGTACCACCCACTTAATAGAGCATATGCCATGAGTAAAATAGGAGGCCCATTCGGCCTCGTCCTGGCCTTGGTGCAAATACTTTCGGTTGCCTAAGACTATAGGGAGATAATGTTTAGGATCGGCATGAGCTTCTAGAAGCCTAAGTCGTTCCATGAGCCAAGTCTGCGAAAAAAACGGGTACGATCAGAAAAATTATAAGGCTTGGGATGCATTTTCAACGCCCAGGACCAGGCGCCAGAAATTCCGACGCCCAGCCCTGGGCGCTGAAAATCAGCTCCAGGCAGAGGCAAACGAAAAGAAAAAATAATTATATGCGCGCAAATAAACGATCAATTACCTGCAGCAATAGGGGGCTCCCCTTAAAACTTTCAGACTTGGCATCCTTCTTTAACTCATCCGCACCCAACAAGGTCTCGGCAACAATCAACGGCATAATGGAATAGAAACTCTCCATCTGACTGATCAGGGGAATTAACCTTATGTCACCAAACTCACCATTGTTATTCGACAGTAAATAGTGGTTCAACAAGCAGAATACAAGTGCTCAGATATTCAATTTTTGTTCAGTCATATTTTTACTGTTTTGCAAACTTCGCCAAATTAACCTTATCATCCACGAAGATCCCAGCAAACGTGTCATCATCTAGTCCTAGGAAAGCCCCTATAGTTGTTTTACCCTCTTCAACAGTGTCAGGTGTAGCAGGAGTAGCATTGGTAGGATAACCCAGGATTGTGGCAAATTCATCTGGCAAAGGGCATACCTCATTGCCCCAAAAAACAAAAATGTGGTGATCAGAATCCCAAAAGTTTAGGGCGGCATATAGAAAGTTATAATCAATGTTAATTTGTTGTAAGCCTAAAAGTTCCTCTAAGTGGTATCCTTTCAACAAAACCTTTTCTGTGGAATTAAGGGCTCTAAGCCAGCGCCTAACAACTCGTTGGAGGGAGAAAGGAGGAATCGACATGGCAAGAGTAGAAAAAAAATAGAGCTAGATAATTGTAGGAGAGAAGAAGTTGGCAGTGGTGAAAAAGAAAGACGTACTTCACCCCCTATATATACACGAAATCATCCTGATCCCGTTCGGAAACGCGTTGAGAAATCTGGAAAAATAAAAAAGGCTGCTAAGGTAGCATTTTCAGCGCCCGAGGCTGGGCGCCGAAATATCTAACGCCTGTCCTGGGGCGATGAAAATGCAGCCCAAGTCCCAAATCTTTCAAAACGCGAACCAGGAAAATGCCTAAAACCGTGTTAGTAGACACGGGGCCCTGTTGTAATCAAGGTCAAGCCCAAAGCACTTTTAGAGCCTAAATAGTGAAAGCAAATGTCGAAACTTAGACTCGTCTCAAAAAATATATGTCCATTTTTCAAAGCAATATAAAGAAAAAAACGTATAACAATCAAGGTCATTCTTCGAAAAAAATCATTACGTCGTTGGTTTCTCTAATTAAAAGCGTTTATTTGTCAAAAAAGATCAATCCGGGCCAAAGTAAGCTCGTTGTATTAATCATTGAAAAAATGAAGCAAACTTTGTCGCCCGGAAAATGAAGTCGCACTCCACGATTTCATCAAAGTAGCATACCACTACAAAGGTCGCTCGCACTTACGAGCACGATCTCAAACACGATCAAGGACGTTATAAAATACGCACTTTTCTTGGCAAAGAGTGACCACCAAGTACGAATGCTTGGGGCTTGAAATAAAGAAAATATACGATGCAAGTTGAAACAACACTTTCAGGTTGCGTCCCGTGCTTGGACAAATTTAAAAAAAAACGGACTCGACCTCAAAGCAAAGGTCTCCATTAACATTCGCATATGATCCCATCAGTCATTCCGCAAGGACCCAAGTAATGGCATAACTAGGCCAGTTCTAAACGGTGACATACATCCTATGGGCCGCAAAGACTTGTTCAAAACCATGAAAGGAAGACGGCCACAAAACGATGGTCCGTTTAGACACGTTGCCAACCCACATTCAGGTTACAACTAAACCCGAGCATTTCTCGAGAGAACTCGCTCTTACAAGAATGAATGAAAAATTCTCAAAAGAAATCCCAAGGATAAATGAAATAGGTTCTGGCCCACCTCGATCAGGCAGGATCGCGTCAGAACCATGCGAGTCCCAAATCAAGAAAAACGAATTCAGGTTCGCCCACATTCAGCGGGCGGGGTCTGTGTCACTAAAACGCGCAGGTCCTCAGTTTTCGAAAACAAAATGAAATCTTCCAAAAACAGGCTCGCCATCTTCAGCCAGCGGGGTCTACGTCACAAACCGCGTAGGTCCTTATTTTCAAAACATTAAAACAGATTCGTCCACTTCTATCGGACGGGGCGTCCACCCTCAGCAGGACAGGATCGTTCACCTTCAGCGGGCGGGGTCTGCGTCACTAACCGCGCAGGTCCTTAGTCGCTGCAGCGATAACTTTTCCTGGTTTCCCTTTTCCTAAAATCAAAGGATGGTTTATCTTTTTCCAAAAATCAAAAGATGGTTTATCTTTTTCCAAAAATCAAAGGATGGTTTATCTTTTTCCAAAAATCAAAGGATGGTTTATCTTTTTCCAAAAATCAAAGGATGGTTTATCTTTTTCCAAAAATCAAAAGATGGTTTCCCTTTTCCAAAAATCAAAGGTTTTCCGCTTTTCCAAAAAAAGAACGATGTGCTGGATTTTCCTTCGTTTTACGTCCCATAAAAACAAGGGGGTTTTCTCGTTTAGCTGAACCTAAAAATGAAAATCTTTAAAAACATTTTTACCCCGTGATTGGGCTTGTCCAGGCCTGGTTACACTTTATAGCTTTAATTTCGAAAACATCTGTAGATACTTCCAATGACAAAGTGAGGGAGTTTCTATACATCTGTAGGTACTTCCAATGACAAAGTGAGGGAGTTTCTATACTTAAAAAATTCCAATGACACGTGAGGAATGTGTTAACACTTCAAGTGATGACCCTTAAGTCAAATGTTATCACTCGGGGGCTCGTGAGACCCTCGCAAAACAGGTCACATACACCATGGCTTGTATGACGCACTCCGTCTGATACTTTGACCATCGTCTTACTCCAAGACTCAGTCAAAGTGGGGGCTAACTGTAGACACCTGCTTTTGTCCCCATTCCCGAAAGGGAAGGTTTGATGATGAGAACATAAATCTCCACTTGGCAACGCATCTCCTGTAAAATAACGAATCTCCACTTTGTTCCCGTTTCCTATCCTTTCTAGCATGTTTTCTTATAGTCCAAAAGATTTTACTCTTTGCTTGATCTTCTTACTTTGTTATGCTTACAAAGTCCCTTTCTTTTATTCACTTTGAATGACAACATCCAATGAGTCTAGTTCATTTATTGAATCAAAAGAATATTGGTTGTTAACCATTGGTTATACATGAGCCTTTGACTCAATACTTCATTATTCCAAAACTACCCAGTATTCTGAATATATGAGGTCCAATTGGTCTACCATTCAAATTTTAGTTTGAAAACAACCATGAAGATCACTATAAGAAAATAGCATTCAAGATACTCTCTATTTCTCCTTTTCTTTGAGAATCGCTCTTAAAATTTGTTACCAATAGATCGAGGAAATATCGCAGTTCTATTATCCGAACGCAATAAAGTTGAAGATTTACAATTCTACAAAATGAACTAGCAAAGAAAACATTTATCATACTTTAATAACTTGAATAAAAGCATTCAGGCAATCATTAAAGCTATTAAACATTTCATTCATGCAATAAAAACATGGTCCATAATGAATGAAATGATTCCAAGACCCTAAAAGTCCTAAATCCTTAAGCATGCTTTGGCTTGTCTCAAGTCTTTTAAGATTCTAGGTAAGCAAAAACCAATTGCTAGTAATCTCCAAATTACCCTTGTTTAATAAATTAATACCATAGTTTATCCCATTGCCACAATATATGCCAATATTGTTTGAGTTAAAACCACAATCAACGTGCTCCTTTGGGATGCCTTACCATCTAAGTCTACTAAAATAGCACCTCGCTTTGGCGGAAACCTACTATCTTAGGTCCTTAGATTTTTGTAAGTGCTTGATTCGGAAGGCAATTATAAACTCAATATTACTTTGGACCTAGTTGTTTCTATGTTGGTTTGATTATATAGGAATAGGGGTGGATCTTGCTAAAGTTTTAATTCTTCGGTGGAGGCATACTAGGTTTTTTTTCTGGAAAACATATTCTCAAACGATAAATGTGTCAGTGAGTGGTGATCGACAACACGACAAGGATAACCAGAAAAATTCACCATCGGTCATTTTAGGAGTTTCCAAAGCAGAGGCAATTTGAATCATTGGTTTTTTTCTCACTAACTTCTGAGTGAAATCCTATCCTCATTTGAAGTTTGGTCACACTATGCCTCAAACAATTAATATCAGCTTCATATTCAGCCAACCAATTCATTCCCAAAAATTACATCATGTTCAGATAGGTCAAAAGCTATTAAGTCTGCTAGAAATCAACTTTCTCTAATATCATAGGACAATTTCAAATTCACAATCACTAGGAAAAGAAAACACTCATAATTGCATCGATATGGCATAATCCTCGTGGGTAATGTGGTTATCATTATGAACATATATGGTGCTCGTTGCGAGCCCTTGGGAACATCATTCATAGCCTCGATAGACAACATTCAACACAATATGTCTCAACAAATGGAAGCAAATAAATCATAGAAAATAAACCCGTTCATCCCGTTCGTACACCCACACTCATATTCATTTTAATTAACCTACATGATTTTAGAATATTCCTTTTTAATTCATTCCTTAAAGTTCTTTTCTTAAAGCCTACTGAATTCTATTTCGTGCAAAACCCGTAAGGTTTAGCACTTAGGGTCCAGAACCTTGCTTTGATACCAAACAGTAACGCCCCGACCTCTAATTCAAGTATTAAAACATACTTAGCGGCGAAATTTACCTAATTCGGTCGGGACATTACTGTCTTAACTCCCTCTTGGGAATTACAAGGCAACCATCAATCATAATCTATTAGAACTCCAAATTAATATAATAATCCTTTATATTCCCAAAGTAAAAGTACATAATTCACTAAAAGTCTTTAATTAAATTATTAAAACTTTAAGCATAAATTAGGTGAATAATATTAAAGTGGAATTCCTCGCCACTACTCGTTTCCATCGTTCCCCGCAGTACCTAAAACAGAAAACAAAACGGTGAGCCGAAAACTCAGTAACGAACTATTCTAGCAACGTAAATTCATTTCAATTCATTTTATTTAATAACACAGGGAGAATAGAATAAAGTAAAACATTTTATAAAGTCCTTTATTTAATTCATTCACTTTTGGGTATCATGGGAAATTACAGAATCATTAGAAAAAGAAAATTACAAGGACCATTGGTATCATTTCTACCTTTTTCATGTGGTTTAGTCATAGAATCTACTCCAATCATGGGTTTCTGAGGAATGCTAACAATGTCATTGGTTCTATGTTGGTTGTCAATAGACGACCTTTTAGTACGTGTAGCTGATGGTGATAGCTCAGAATAATTTCGAACCTAATGGTCATGACTTCCACATCGATCATTAATTTGTTCCTATCGCAAATCCTAAATAATTCACAGTTGGTCTCGTTACTAACGCACTTAAACATTTCCTTTATTCTTAATGAACACAGATTTCATGTCTTACATATCATCTTGGTTGGCTCGGAAAAAGGTAGGATCGAACTTAGGTAAGACTTTGACTCAAAACAGCTACAATAACATTAGCTTGTATATCAAGATCATAAGTAAGGAAATTCTATTTAGGGACTTGTAGTTGGCGAGAGCATCATCTATGACCTTCCTTTTCCATTTGACACATCATATTCCATGTTTAGAAGTATTACTATAAATAACAAATCTCTCAGTTCCGGATGGAAGGCAAGGATATAGGCAATTGTGATACGTCTCTTAAGTTCTCGAAGTACAGATTCACAATCATCATTCCCCATATTTTTGATATTCTTTCTAACCAATCGGATTGTGGGTAAGGCAACCTTAGAAGAAAAAAAATCTTAAAAAAATCTTCGATAATCTCCAGCTAAACCCACAAAACTTCATACTTCAGGGACATTGGTTGGTCTAGGACATTCCACAAGTGCTTTTATTTCTACAAGATCAATAGGTACACCTTTCTCAGAAATAATATGACCTAGAAACGATGTTAGTGTATTTGGGTTGAAGTTCACCCTTTCTCCCGTCTTTCTTCGGGCTCGCATCTCTTGCACCCACTTTTTCTTTCCCTTTCCTTGATCTTCCCTCGGGCATGCTCTGGTTTGTTCTTGTGTCCCTCGGATCCGAGGATCCCTTCAATCTGGCAGCGGCCTTGTTGAACTCCTCTATTCTGATGAACGGATCTGCCATTTGGAGCACGTCAGCTATCTTGGAGGGGTTCTTCATTGACAGTTTATCACGGAACTTCCCTTCTTGAAGTGCGTGCTTCAAAGTGAAGATTTCCACGTCGGGCTGCAGATTTGGGATGTTGGTTGAATCCTTCATG